>NC_137690.1:28356839-28479339 GCF_963989245.1 Nansenia antarctica
ACCCTATCACTCCCTTTTCTGTTAGTGGTTGCTAAAGTTAACTGAAGTTAGTGGCTATAATAAACAACTTTAAATCATGGATTGCAGTTTTTCCTGGCCCATACTTTCAGGCTAAGGAACCATGTGACTATACGGTGTAAAGTAGTGAACGATACCTTTAACTGTTACTCTAACCTACCTCTGTCGGTTAGAACATCTGTTCATTTGTACGTTTGTAGTTGAGTGCTCTTACTACGCCACCCTATTTGTGGTAGTAGGTTTTAATGAGAAAGTGGAGGGGGTGGATAACAGTGTACTTTGATCTGTGGTGGCGTTCATTGATTTCTCTCTCACTCAGGGGGTCGTGGCAACATAGCCTGTGACCTGTATCAGCGTTTATGAATATTGCATTGTACTCCTCTGTGTATTATCTGAAGGGCTTTACGCTGAGTAACTGTTAAATTTTTAAATGCCCTGAAGGCATCCTCCATCCGCCTTCTTTTGCACTTTTGAGTTTTACCCTGAAAAGTCATTTTGGTTTTGATACATCGAGCTCATAAGGGTCAGCACCATTGTGAGTTCCACAAACCTTACGTTTTGATCACATAGATAGATATTTTAGCCTTTCAGGTTATATTGCATCTTTGTTGCTTTGTTATGTGCCCACGCCAACAAATTATTGTTATTTGAAGCTGTATTAAGCAATGTATGGAAATATTACACAGTTGGAAATTGGAGTACTACTACTGCATGCGTGCATTAGAATGATGTGACGCTCCCCATCAGTCTTAGGTGAGAAGCATCTAAGCTCACAGTGATTTAATGTTATGTTCTTAGTGGAAGGACACACACTGAGATGAGAGCGTAAGAGCCATCTCTGATTTTATGGTGGTACTTCTATGCCTTATTTCCCTGGACATGGCGAATCCACAAGCTCTTTGTTAGAAAACTATCCCTAGTTGAGGGTTAGAAATTACCTCCGAACAGTAAAAAGCTTTTAACATCACTGTCTTCCAAGCCAAGAATATACCTGCCATGTGTCTGAGGACCTAGAGACAGAGAGCAAGAAGAACCGAGTGATTTGGAGGCCATTTATGTAATGAACATATCAGCATCAATAATACAGTTGTGATTAATAGGCAATGTGTTTATTTTGTGGCTATATCAATAAGGTCTTGTGCAAATATTAATTTGGAGTAAAGAATGATTAATGCAAGATCATTGATTCTGCAGCCTAAATTCGACTGATGAAAAGGGCTCTTTGAAATATTTACTCAGACAGAATTAACAGGTTACTGGGAGCCCAACACACGTTACTGCATACATATCAACGGCAGCTGTTTATTAATTATTAAAAGGGAACTTTGAGAGGGGGGGAGAACTGAAGTGAACAAAATCAAAGTCAAAGACAGTGTAATTGCTTCTTTGGTTCATCAGAACAATGGTATTATTAAATAGAAAAGGTTACTTAGATGGAAACATGTTTTACAACATTGCCTTCATATCAATTTGAGATTTCATGCACTTGATTGTTGAGTGGCAGTGGAACTAATAAAATCTCACAGTGTCATGTTGCAAAATATACCTTTATCTTTCACAATGCAGTTAGTCCACCTCCGCTAGCTGAATAATTGCATACAAGCAGTCTTGACAGAGGGAGAAAATTAAAAAAACACTATATTCTCCTGTCAGTCCTCAGGGCTGAAGTTGAAACAGAATGGTAATTGCAGACAATAAGAGAAAGCACAGAGACCAATGTATACAGTTTAGGCAATTGAATGGTCTCCAAATTAATTCTCGACTTGGCTTTAACTGTCTATCAGTCACAGAGGAAGACATCATGAAGGCTGTCATAATCATAATCATTGAAATTAAGAGGACAGGCATTTTGCCTTTTAATGTTCTTATTGCCTTTTCAGTTGTTATCTGGTGGTACAATTATTTTCTTTTCTTATGAATTCACATTATGTATCTGTGAAAATAGGCTAAACTAGGTAGTGTGGATACAAACTATTTGGATACAAACAATTACAGGAAGGGTGGGGAGTGTTTCAATCTGTACCATTGAAGGTTGGACCAGAACAGCTAAAGAATTCAAATGCATTTCTCTTCTAGTTTCACAGAAACCGTATGCAGAATCACACTGGGATTTTATCTTCATCTCCTAATTTGTCAATGTCTAACATAAAGAAAACATAAATCCTCATCACACAATGAAGTTAAAATCATTTAACTCCCCTCATCCTTATGAGCACGTCCCATTATTTTGAGAGCAGATGTAAGGAGGTGCTTTGTAATTGGTCCATGTAGGTCAATACAGATAGTAAAAGCTTCATTGTGATTGGTAGCCCAAATGCGAAATCCTCTGGTCGATGTTAAGCCAGGCTAGTGTCATGTTCAGAATAGTTCTGCTTGCGTTGCTCTTTTTTTGTGAAGTGCAACAATCCAACAAAGGGATGGTCATGTTTAGGTGAAATATCATCTTACTCTAAATTTGCCTCATCGGCCAGTAGTGACCCAGCATCTCTGGTTCTCTGTTCTCTACTTTTCTACTGCAGTACAGGCTAACAGTTAGCAGGGCCATCTCCAATAAAAATAGATTCCAATGTACCTGATACATGGCATCATCTGATTCACATGTCATAATCTTGTCAGAGAAACTTCTCTCTAAGTTTAGCAGCAAGTTAAGCTTGAAAGGATTTATTGATTACAGGTTTGTCTTGAATATGGCCTGCGGTGGTCCAGTGGTCTAGAGACATGGCCTACTGGCCGATGCCCTGCTAACATACCCTTACTTTCCTGCCTTTCTCCACTATCTCTATCCAATAAAAACAAAAAACAATAATACGAGTGGGACTACCTCACCTTTAAAAAAAGTTTGTTTGAAGTTTGTTTGATGAGAATTTGGCATGTCATTCAGACGATGGTCAGTATCAGGTACACTGGAATCCATTACTGAAGACAGTGCTGCTAACTGCCTGTGCTGTGATAACCAAGTAGAGAACGGAGAATCTGAAACTGTCACTACTGCCTTATCAGGACTCAGTGTAAGATGATATTTCACCTACTGTACACATGAAAATAGGCTGAACCACCCCTTTAACACTACAACAGCCGTGCCTATTTTACCTACTAGTAGAGCCGCCTTGGGGGTCAAATAGACCCCCTTTTTAGAATGTAAACCTGCTATTTACACACACAGATCACTGGAGGGCGCTTCTTTTTTTAGCCTGCCTCCTACACAGAAAAACTGCAAAACAGCTTTATATCTTATCCTGAAGTGATTTTGAAAATGTAAGGATACTGGGTGGTAGAACGCACATATCTAGGAAAAGTCATGAAGGGAGGGTCCTGAAATTTGATAGAGTGCAAAGATAGACATTTCTTTTCTCACAGGGGTCACCGTGACCCCTCATGGCTCTTCTAGTGTTAATATCACCAAAGGGAACTTTGAAGGTTAATAGAAAGGTTCAGGTTCTCCATGACAACCAACAGAGGACGTCCCTATCCGTTATTGACCATTAATTGAATGTTTGGAAGACTTTAAATAATCTTTACTGTGACTGCTCATGCCCACCAGTAATCCATGATCTAGTTAACTTGTTTTCAAGGAAACATAAAGCTTCCGTCCGGTTCAATAGTATTGATGCATGACCTGCCAAAACCCGTTTTCAACGGTTATTCTATCTACCAACCCTGAAGGTTGAGCAACGCTGGTCTAAAACTAATTGCTTTGTCGGTCTTTAGTATGCTACACTAACCTGGGGTAATTTAACAAAGAGTGCACCGCAAAGAAGGTCTGCCTATCTTGTTCACCCACTGGTGCAACAGTCCCCAGGCAGGGCACTATTGATGGCTCTCCGCCATTAGCTCTGCACTCATTTGGAAGAGCAGCGTAATTGAATCTCTATTTGCAAACCAACTAAATCAATTTAGAAACAGGGCTGCCGCAGACTCTGCCCTTAATGATGTGGGCACCCTCCGTTGTCAAGTTTCCCTACTGTAATGGAAAACAGTTGTTTGTTTTTTCTTCAAGGGTTGTAATGCGAAGCATCGTGATCTTTGATTATAACACTGATCTCAGCCCACCGCTGTTACGAGGCATTAAAGCTCCATTAGTTTCATTTAGGGAGGATTTCCTTTAGACTTGATGAATTGCAGGGCGCCCTCACTTTCATGAATCATTTTTTTAGACTTCCAATACATTACTTGAGGAAATGAGATTACATTATTTATACTGGTCAAACCCCGCTGAGGATATTTGACCTAGTGGTTTACATCTTTTGATTACTCCTTTTGATAAGAAACCACCACAGTCTATCACAAAATAAATAGTTGAAGTTCTAGTATGTAACATTCAAGCTTTCTAAAAGCCAACTAATGGGTGTAATGACTAAGTTTATTCGGTAGCGATCAGGGAATGAGTTCCCTCGAAATAAATGTTTTGGTCTTGCAAAAGCGCTTGTAACATGAATGAATGAATGAATGGACTTTATTTGCTATAGCCATGCCGCTGGCATAAACAGTCTACAGGTGCAACTCCAAAAATTTGAATATCGTGCAAAAGTTCATTTATTTCAGTAATTCAACTTAAAGGGTTAAACTTACATATTATATAGACTCATTACATGCAAAGTGAGATATTTCAAGCCTTTATTTGTTATAATTTGGATGATTATGGCTTACAGCTTATGAAAACCCCAAATTAAATATCTCAGAAAATTTGAATATTACATGAATTCAATGAGAAAATGATTTTAAATACAGAAATGTCAGCCCTCTGAAAAGTATAATCATGCATATGTACGGTACTACTTGGTTTGGGCCCCTTTTGCATGAATTACTGCCTCAATGCGGCGTGGCATGGATGCTATCAGCCTGTGGCACTGCTGAGGTGTTATGGAAGACCAGGATGCTTCAATAGCGGCCTTCAGCTCTTCTGCATTGTTCGGCCTCATGTCTCTCATCTTTCTCTTGGCAATGCCCCAAAGGTTCTCTATGGGGTTCAGGTCAGGCGAGTTTTCTGGCCAATCAAGCACAGGAATCCCATGGTCATTTAACCAGGTTTTGGTACGTTTGGCAGTGTGGGCAGGTGCCAAGTCCTGCTGGAAAATGAAGTCAGCATCTCCATAAAGCTTGTCTGCCACACTTTTTCCTTCCACTTCTATTAATGTGCTTTGATACAGCACTTTGCGAACATCCAACTTCTTTCGCAATTACCTTTTGAGGCTTTCCCTCCTTGTGGAGGGTGTCGATGATGGTTTTCTGCACAACTGTCAGGTCAGCAGCCTTCCCCATGATTGTGAATTCTACTGAACCAGACTGAGAGACCATTTAAAGGCTCAGGAACCCTTTGCAGGTGTTTTGGATTAATTGGCTGATTAGAGTATGACACTTGAGTCTACAATATTGAACCTTTTCACAATATTCTAATTGTCATAAGCTGTAAGCCATAATCATCCAAATTATAACAAATAAAGGCTTGAAATATCTCACTTTGCATGTAATGAGTCTATATAATATTTAAGTGTAACCCTTTAAGTTGAATTACTGAAATAAATGAACTTTTGCACGATATTCAAATTTTTTGAGTTGCACCTGTATATGCGGTTGCTTAAGGTCACAACCGCTAGAGGGGGCCGCACTTTTGCCGTCGATTTAGCGCAAGCTACCACCCGTCAATCTAAAACTGCTCTAGCCCCCCCCACCCCCCCCTTCACGGAAAGTGGCAGGTGGGGCCACAATCAAAGTCTTGCTGAGGGCCACTAAAGTCCACGGGCTGGGTTTGATGGCCAGGGGTGTTTGTTATTATTAGGGAGAATGTTGTTGTTTGGAACTTCAAGCTGAACTTCGCTGTGTTGGCCAGAGGTGGCACATTTACCACTGCTCCCTTAAAGCATTGTTGTCACAATTCTCTGTTTTGTCAATTAACCATAACTCGTCAAGGTAAATATGTTCTGATTTGGCCCAAGGTTTACTAAGCTTGCAGGTAATGTACATTGAGTAGCTGGAATTGACTGTTAATCGGCTACTGCACTGACACTTTTTTGGCTACAAATCATAACGCTGACGCCTGTCTCCAAAAATGACGAACGTCTCCATTTTTGTTTACATTCGGCAGTTTGGAAGTACAGACTTTCGTAGCATATCCTGAGAAAGTGGATGTTATGACATTCAATTTTGTTGATATTGCTCAGTTTTTAAGTTAAATGAATCCCTTGAAGCGTTGACTTTACAGCATCATTTGATAAATGACATTTCCCTCCTTCGCTTTGAAACAGCTGTGGTATTAGACTTTGATAAATGTTACTTTCTCTGGATTGTTCTCAGTCAAAGGCCTCCCTTAAAGGCCATGTTTGTCATAATCAGTTTCTTTCTTTTGAATGTACTGAACTATAGGCCTACGCACAGTACGGGGAAAGATAGAAGCGTAAATGTCAGCCGTTGATTTAGAGTAGGCCTATATGAATCCTCCACAGTGGTGCGAGGGGAGCTCCGGTGTGTCTCTTTTAAGTAGCATGCAACTTTAAGTAGTAATTGCTTTTCAGCATCAAAAGGGTTGGAAACGGAAAGCAAATGTAAATACAATCAAATGAGATTCTGATCGCGGCCTGAGAGGCAGATGGGCTGAAAAGTAATAAGAAAAAATGATATCACAGGGGAGAACAAAGTGTGGTGATTACATTTATTTCCACTGCCCTATTACTAGAGCACTGGGGGGAAACTAGCGCTGAGCTTTCTGTTTCTGCAGCAGGCCACAGGCCGTTAAAGACTCCACAGTCCATTTTATTCATGGCGTGTCAGAAAAACAGCTCGCTTTACCGTGGTCCTGGGAGAGTTCCTGGATGATTTGAGCTGAATTCATTTGTGTAGAGGCCTTTCATGTGTATGCATTTGAATCCTGCCCCATAAAATATCTACATAGATGTATGCCTCTGGAAAATGAGAGATGAACTATTACAATAAATTACCCAATTTCTGCCCTCATTATCAAATCCGCCTGTGTCCTGTGCATTGGTGAGGGAGTGCCATTGTGTATTGTCTGCCTTCAACATTTTTCATATTCATGCCCGACTGAAATCAGTTCCATTCAAATGTGCGTTTGTTGATTCTGAAGCTGAATATAAACAGTTCTGTCTGCTTAGAGAGTTGAACAGCTGTGGGTGGCTAGACAGCCTTCACCAATGTTCTTTTTATAAAGGAGTATACAGGATGGAATATACAGGACGTGAATTCAACTGAATAAACCAGCTTTGTCTGTTATTGCTATTGTTAGACAATGGCTGGAGATCTCACTTACTTTGCACATCATCATGCAGTGAACTGAAACAGAAGAAATAGACTAAATTAAATTGTACAGTATATTGCAATGGTAAAACATATTGAAGGATCATCAAAACATTTGGCAACATCATTGGTAAATGGACTGCACCTATATAGCGCCTTATTCCAAAGCGCTTTACAATGGCCTCTCATTCACCCATTCACACACACACATTCACACACCAATGGCGGCAAGCTGCCATGCAAGGCGCCGGCCCGCTCATTGGGAGCAATTTGGGGCTCCGTGTCTTGCCCAAGGACACCTCGACACGTAGCCAGCCGGGGATCGAACCGCCGAACCATATGATCATTAGATGCCGGCTCTACCTCCTGAGCCACAGCCGCCCCCGTACAGTTTGTGTACAGTTTATGCGCAGCAACAAGGTGAGCTAAAGTCAGCTAGATTGAGCCATCAATGTAAACCTGTTCTCCTGTTCCCCATCCAAAATACAGTACCGTATACTTAAGCAATAACAAACGAGAGGGTGGGCTATATTTTGGATATCGGAATGGCTGTGATGTTGTCATAGACCATCACAGACGTTACGATATCTCAGATATAGCACACCCCTGAGTGTGTTATTGCTTTCATACAATTTGTTTACACAGACAGCAACAATTCTGACAACAAACAATGGGGCTTTTCATTATATATCTATATCTATATATCTATATCTATCTATATACATATGATACCCAGTAAACATATCTCTCTGGCTTATAAAAGCTAGCTAGCCAGTTCAGTTTAGGAGAGGTTTGCAGCATAAAGATGACAAAAACAACCATGAATGATCCGTTATTGTCAGAATTCTTCCATTGGTCTAGTAAACGTTTTAATTATTGAAAAACCTGTGTTTAAAAAAGCTACAATATAGTTTCTATATGTTTATGCCGTATTTCTACATGTTGCTAGTGAAAGTGATGAGGTAGCCATGCTGGAACGACTGGAATGCTTCTCGGCCAACTACAATGCTTGATTTGATCAAGCCATTGTATCAAGTACAGTATATCCCTCTGTGACCCTCCTCACCCAAATCCTTCTGTTCTTTCACTCACAGCAGGGATCTGCACATTGCAGTGGGTCAGAGAACAGACTCATGGAAGTGCACTCAATAACACATTTTCAGTACAGCAAAGGACCAATTGTCAAAACGTCATTCTTGTTCTTTCAGTACTGTGTTCTTGCAGTATATATATATATATATTATTTTTTTATTTTTATTTTTTTGCAGTAGACCATTGTTTCCTCTTGCACTTTGGCATGATTGAAACCGCAGTCTACTCAGCTGTTGGAACGAGACCCCACATATATTTCAGTAGGGAAACTTGCCATAGCAACGACTGTATTATACTTTGTTGCCAAGATTGAATTGATTAAAATGAGTAATACTGTTCCAGCTGTATAGGCTTTATGTTGATGTAAATATCACATCTGATCATTTATGCACAGACACAGGAAAACAATAACATGTGATTTAACCATGTGCTGTGAGATATGAAACGGTCCAAACTCTTAAAGTAGACCGTGCTTCATTTAAAAATGGACTATTTTGCCGTTCCTGCAAACTGTAACATAACATCTTCCCCACTCGCCTCTTTTACTTTTCTTGTACTTGAGGCGGTAGCACAGGACTCTGGGTGGCGAGAGTCTGACAGGCCGATATGATGGATACCCCTCCATTATCTGGGCCTGCGTCTCTGCCCCACGTCCTGTGGGACACAGTCGGCGCGACATTTATTAATCGACTGTAGATAATTCTTAATAAAACAGCCGAAGTGCCAGCCCTGCGCTGCGGAGATCTTCTAGAATGGCACCCTCCACGTGTGACATGATGCATTACCATGCCAACACCCGCCCCCCCCCCCCCCCTCCGTTACTGGAAAGTATTATTAACGTTAAGACTGCAAGGGTGGACTTTTTATGACTGAAGCTGCAAATCTGAGCTGTGATGGAAGATCAGCCAGTGTAGTCTGTAGATACATTATGACATGGCAATGTCTTAACATGCAAGTCAAGATCCTTTATTTAGTTGTTACTGTACGGACAGTATTGCACCCTCATGCTGAATGAATGAATGAATGAATGGTCTTTATTGTCATTGATATAGTACAGGTACCAAACAACGAAATTTGGGAGGGGGGGCTCCCCTGGTGCTAGGGAATAAAAAAAAACTAAAAACAAGAAGGGAAAGGAGCTGGTTTACATAAATAAAGGCTATGTACACTATCCACTATACTATACAAATAAAACACTGTGCTGTACTCTATGCTATGCTATACCTATTCTAACATTTCCTATTCTCTGAACCTTATGTACCCTAGGGTTGTCATATTGCACATTCATTTAAAGTGTCGCAGTTTGCAGGTTTGAAATGTACACATTTGTGTTTCAGTATTACACTTGACTTCAATCTAGTAGCTGCCATCAATTTGTCTAGATTGTCCAGGGCCTAGAACCTAGGTCTTTGCTGTGTTCAGGGCCTGAATGGCCCTGGGGTAGAAGCTGAGCTTCAGTCTGTTTGTCCTTGCGAACATGGTCCTGAACCGCCGTTTCATACTGCCTATTACACTGTAAATGCTACTTTGAAAATATGCTTTAGTTAGTCATCATGATACAGTACCAAGACCTTTCTCAATACTGCTAGTCAACTGGAAAGCTACAGTATCTTTTTTTATTTTCTTTTTTACATTAGCTGCCTCGGGCTCTTAGCAAACATACAGGCATTGTTCAGTCACTTCACTAACTGTATTATCCACAATGAATAACCAACAGTCACAGGGTTCCCACGGGTCCTTGAAATCCGTGAAAGTTTGTGAATTTGAAAAAAGAAAATCAAGGTCTGAAAAGTTGTTGAAAATAGACATGGGTCATTGAAAGTGCTTGAATTCCCTCTCTCTCTCTCTCTCTCTCTCTCTCTCTCTCTCTCTCTCTCTCTCTCTCTCTCTCTCTCTCTCTCTCTCTCTCTCTCTCTCAAAAATAAATAAATATATATATCTTTTTTTTATTATTATTGTTTGGCTGTGCGGTGGTAGAGAAGGCAAGAGACCATCTAGTGTTCACACATTCAAGCCTCTCTTTTTAATTGTTGTCTGTGAGCGGATAGTTCCTATTATATAAATTCTCATCTAGATCTGTCTCAAACTATGCCATGTTGGGTCCTTCAATTTGAGGGAGTTGACTCTTGAAAGTCCTTGAAAGGTGCTTGAATTTGATGTTTCAGAAGGTGTGGAAACCCTGCAGTCAAAATGAGCAGACAATGCAAAAAGATCTCTCTCTCTTACTCATCCGCCGCTGCTGTGTGTGTACGAGGCTTAACATTAGCTGTGGACAGACGTTAAAGGAGACGCAGTATTACCAGTGACCTCTAACAGCCGGTCCGACAAAGCTGGTACCAAATAATCAAATGGTTTCCATGGCCACAGAAACCTTTGTACAGTACTTCCGGTGATTAGATGAGTCAGCTTTGACTCTGTTTTCGGCCATTTTGACTCTTCTCATCCACTTACGATTGCCATCCGGGATAGCCTGTCATCTCCTGTCTCTGCTACCATCACCCTCATGTCATATCCTCCAATACCAATACTACAGTACCCCGTATTCCACCACAAAGAGTCAGATGCTGTATTGTCATGGTTTGAATGCCATCTACCAGCAGTCTGATTTCCCCATCTCTCACCAGCAATGAAGAATGCACTGCATCTCACAAAATGGGCTACGCTTCCGACTGAGTTAATCTGTGTGTACACGATGCTTGACATTATGCTTTCAGATTTGTATTGCTACACTGATATTTGAGTCATCATTTTTTCGCTAATGCCTTTATCTCGAAGAGAGAGAAAGCGTGAACTTCTAGCGTGGTGGGCCGCTTCGTTGTATGCCAGTTGAGTTAACGTTTCACAGACGCATGCTGAGAGGAGGGGGAGAGCAGTACAGGGGATGGGCCAGCAGCCAAGGACGGAGAGCGCTTTTCATTAGTCTAATGTTCCTCTGGAGTCCTCATCAGCAATTCTTTGCTTTCATAGGAAAGAAAGCGTGTACATCTGGACCTCGGCCCTACATGATAAGGAATAGCCCCTGAGCTGAGATGAGTGACACACATACTGTCCTCTTTCTCTCTGATGTTTGTTGTACAAAGGAGAGAGGACTTCATTAAAGCTCTCATTGCTATAGGATGGCTCGGGTTGTAATCCTCCTACTTGTAAGTGAACGGCCATTTAGATAGAATAGTGCTAAGGAGGAGAGGAGCAGTGTAGCTGGTGGGCAGAATAATAGTCCTCAGATCTAGTAGGAGCTAATTAAATACTGTTTCGGTAGCAGTCGTTTTATGAGAATCCTGTGGCTCATAGCTAAGGCCATGAGGTAGGTCCTCAGTTATAAGTGCCACCGTTTGCAAATGTGATATTGGTCAAATCATAGGATGGTAATATGTTTCTGTTTAAGGATTTAAAGGATTAATTTACAACTTGTTCATAGGGACACCACCAGAGCCCTGAGGAGGGAGTGCAGAGTAGCAGAGCGGAGATGGAAGCATGATAAGCTCCAGATTTCATTTGAAAGTTTGAGGACAGTCTTACCAAATACCAGGAAGGAGTTAAGGCTGCGAGAGTCAAGTACTTTTCTGACCTCATCACCAACTACTCTCATAACCCAAAGGCCCTCAACTCAATACCATCAACTCTGTTATTTGCCCCGCCCCCAGTACCAGCATAGATGTATCCCCAACAAAGAAATGTCATTAGCAAGGTTGAGAACATCAGAACCAACATTTCCCCTTCCACACGTGACAGGGCTTGACATTAAGCTTCAAGTGAACAAGTGACAAGTGAACAAGTGAGCTCAAGTTATTTGTCCAAATATAACGATGCACGCGCGTGTGAGTAAGTGAGAGTGTGTGTGTGTGTGTGTGTCTACAAACACACTACAAGCTTACTGTATGAGATAGCACATCCGCGCACACACACACATTTAGTGTGGAGTTATGAATTGAATTTTAATTGAATTGCATTGTGGCAACAAGGATAGTAGATAGGGATGTGGGCATAATAAGTCTGTAATGAATATGTAATTGCAATGAGGAAATGTGTTTTGGAAGGAAAGAATAAAGGAAGGAAGGAAGGAAGGAAGGAAGGAAGGAAGGAAGAAAGAAAGATGGTTAGAAAAAGACAGTGAATGGTAGCACATCACCTGACATAATGTTAAGACTTTAAACATTTTAGCAAGTTATCTGCAGCATTCCATTCCGATTCCAACAATTATTGTTGATCTATGTGCACGCCAGAGAACGTTTGATTTCAGGGTTTAAAGTAAAGTGGTCGTGCCACTTAATTAATGTATGCTCTGCCAGCATTAATGTTTTGATTCAAAGGCATGATTTGCCAAATTATCTAGGCATGATTGTTTTAATTTTGAGTTCTTAAATGAATAATTATAATCAATATTCACAATTAATTAGTAGATAATGTGACAACTTGCCCAACATAGTGTGACAATTTACCCACTGATGGGGCAAATTGTCACAAATGAATGAATGAATGAATGGTCTTTATTGTCATTGCTACAGTACAGGTACCAAACAACGAAATGTAGGATTTAGAAAATGCACACTGTCTATTTAACGGCCTACATCTCCGTACTGAAATAAGATATGAAGATATAATTAATACATAATATGTGCCCAAAACTTCCTTCTTTCATTTGGTATGACATTTATATCATTGTGATGTATAATTATGCCCAGTAAATGTTAGACAGTGTGTGACAACATACCCCATGCTCGCTTACTCAGCGGACATCGATTTTTTGACAAGGCAGCATAAATTGGCAGAACACCGGCAATGGTGCTGGTGTTTCCTCCAATGCAGTTTTGCATTTCCTCGCTTTTCCTGGCACCTGGCCAGTTTTAGGTGCTTGAAGGAACATCTTGCTTGCTGGCTTGACGTGTCGGTTTCTTTTACTACAGACGTTTTTACGGAAATTTCCACAAGCCAACTTCGGGATCAAGGAGGTTGGCACTTTAGCGGGCAGTGGGGTTAATAACGGTCACGCGTGCGCAATAGTATTAGAATTTCGGATACAAGCTACGCTGAGAGAAGGCAGCAAGACTGAGGTGCGGCATAGCTCATTAATACATGTTTTACTTTTCCGATTGGACAACTGAAGGAGGAAGTCCACTTGTCCGAACATAAAACTTGTCCCGGGCAAGCGGACGTGCCTTAATGTCGAGCCCTGCGTGACCTAGCTGTCTCATTGGCTTGTTCATCTGTCCTGGAACCCAGGACATGTTGAACCTGTTTTCAACCCATCACACTACCCTCCCTTCTAGAGAGTGTTCTTCTATGAAATCAGCAACCTGCCCCCTTGATATTGACACTGCTCCCCTGAAGGATGTCTTTGACACAGCCGGTCCCAGCATCCTCTCTGGTGACTGTGCCGTCCTGATTCTTCTGGACCTCAGCACAGTGTTTGATACAGTAGATCACAGAATCCTAATTGACCGTCTCCAGTACGGTCAATTAGATAAATTGGTAATAAAGGGTGTTGGTGGCACTGCCTTGACCTGGTTCGTCCTACCTCAGCAATAGAACTTCAATTTCTCTGTCAATATAGCCAACTCTTCCTCTCCCCCAGCCAGTCTCTCATGTGTGGTCCCACAGGGTTCCATCCTAGGTCCCATCCTGTTCTCCATTTACATGCTTAGTCAAATTATCAAAAAGTAAATTTCTTTCCATTGCTATGCAGACGACACACAGCTTTATCTCCCCCTGAAACAGAACGACCACTGCAACCGTAACAGTCTCATGGACTGCCTTGAGGACATCAAGCGTTGAATGGCACAAAACCTCCTACAGCTCAATGAAAGCAAGTCTAAAGTGGTCCTATTCGGCTCCACCAATAATATTGTCATATTATGGTCATCAACAGCTTAGGCAATCTGGCCCCTCTTGTCAAACCCCATGTCAAAATCCTTGATGTGACATTCAACACTGCCTTTAAGTTTGACAAGCAAGTTAATACAGTAGTGACAGGTACCTGGAAGAGAGACCATATTACCCCAATTCTGGCCACTCTCCATTGGCTTCCAGTGCGGTTCAGGATTGACTTCAAGGTCCTCCTGTTTGTTTTTAAAGCTCTTATGGGCAGGCCCCGCGGTGACTGTGCCTTTTTCTGTCGCAGCCCCTAGACTGTGGAATAGAATTCTCCTCTCAATCAGATCTGCCCCCTCCATCGACTCCTTTAAATCCAGGCTTAAAACATATTTTATGTGTTTTTTGATGTGTTGTTCTTTGTGTACTTTCTATGTATGTCTCTATGCTTACGTTATTGTGATTGTATATATTGTGTTTTTATTGCCTTAATTGTGATTTTATTTTGTTTTAGTCTGCCGTTTTCTATAAGCCTTGAGAGAAAAGCTCCACTTATACTGTCACAAATAGATTAGATCCAACCTTTTTGTCATTGCACAGTGTACGACGACATTTATATTTTGCTCTAGGGACAGGGTCAGCCATAGTCAGCGCCCCTGGAGCAATCAGGGGTTAAGTGCCTTGCTCAAGGGCACAGGTAGGCACCGTAGATATGATCATGCCAGCAAACCTCTAGTCACCAGCTTCCTCCTGAGGCGGGGATTGAACCCGTGACCTCCAAATTGCTAACGGGCCTCTCTAACCTCTAGGCTACCGCCGCCATGAAATGATATACAGTATTATTGTGCTGATTTGACTTCAGTTATGGATATTAAGGGAAACATTTACCACATTATTTCTACCACTTTTCTTTTTACATATAGTGCCCTACGCAATTACTGGGAAAGGGAAGCATTTTTTCCTCTTTTGGCTCTATACTCCAAAAGTTTGAATTTGGAATCAAACAATTAGTATGAGGTTAGAGATTTAAGATTGATTTAATATTTCATGGCACCAAAACAATGGAACAACAGGGGTTTCTGGTTAGTCAGGTGTGTTCCGTCGCGTCATTTGTGCAGCATGAGAGAGCTGTCAATGTCTAGTATTGATTCTAGGCTCTGCGTTTGCCTTTGGAGTCTGCTAGTGATGTCGGTCAACATGAGGACCAAAGATGTGTCAGTGAAAGTCAAGGAATCCATGATTAGGTTGTAAATCCAAAAAAGAAAAAAAATATCAAAACATAGCCAAAACCTTACACTTGCCAAAATCAGCAGTTTGGAACATCATTAAAAAGAAAAAAAGCTCTGATGAGCTCAGCAATCACAAGCGGGCTGGTAAGCCAAGGAACACTACAGTGGATCAATGAAGAATGCTCAGCATAATTCAAAAACACAAAACCACAGATCAGGAACACTCTCCAGGAGGTAGGCGTGAAGGTGTCAGGGACTACCAGCCACAGAATACATCCCCAGCCCCCAGAACTACAGAGGCTTCACTGCAAGGTGCAAACCACTAGTTATCCTAAAAAAGGATTTTTTCTGATTTTTTCTTGTCAATTTGCTGAAAAAAATAAAAAGCCTAAAAAGCCTGCAGAGGTCTGGAAAAGACAAATATCTATCAGAGGGATTCCAAGAGGAATGTTTGGAAAAAAGGATTGAATCAAACTGAACATGCTTTTCATGATGAAAAGAAAAGAAAAACAACTGAAGATGGCTGAAGTACAGGCCTGGCAGAGCCAGAGAAGATACCCAGCGTCTGGTGGGGTTAATGGGTCGCAAACCTCAGACAGTTATTGCATGAAAAGGATTGCTCACCAAACACGAGTGCTTCATTTGGACATTATATGAATCTGTCTCATTACTTTTGGTGCCCTGATATATGGAGACTATGTAAACACGTGTTGTAATTTCTGAATGGTGAAACCAACCATGTATAATAATACCCGATAACAATCTCTACTTTAACCTCATAGTGATTGTTTGATTTCAAATCAAAACCTTTGGAGGAACAAATGTTTCACTGTCTCATTACTTAGGGCCTAATTTAGTCTTAGGCTCTGTATTTTGGTAAATGAAAATGTCTTCATGGAAATTGACTGACACTTCTTGTAATTGAGCTGAGTGAGAATGGTAGGCTACACCAAAAAACTGCATGCTTGTTAGTTTTCAATAGGACTGCCCACAGATTGTCCAGTTGTATTACCAGTGAGAGAAATGTTATTACGAAGATAAACATGATGGTAGAACTCTGTGTTGAACTACCCGGTTAAGGAATTAACTGATTAACACTTAATCAACCATGAGGGGTCATTTGACCCCAGTGAGTAAAGAAACATTTTATATCTTTGCACTCTATGAAATTTCAGGACCCTCCTTTCATGATTTTTCCTAGATATGTGCGTTCTACCACCCAGTATCCTTACATTTTCAAAATCATATCAGGATAAGCTAATATAAAGCTATTTTGCTGTTTTTCTGTGTAGGAAGCAGGCTAATTTACAAGCGGCCAACTAGTGGTCGTTGTGTGTAAATAGCAGCTTAGCATTCTAAAGACCCCTGAGGCGGCTCTTTTAGTTGGTAAAAAAGGCATGGCTGTTCTAGTGTTAATGAATGTACATATTTTCTCTTTGTGTCTTAATTGATTCCCTAGGTCTTATAACTAATCCATCAACAGTTACTTCTGGAATACATTTCTCCATCATTAGTCCCTCCTAGAGCATTCAATATGGTGATGTGCCAGGAGTCAGTAGTCTCTCACTAGTGTGAGCAAAGAGTTAACCAGATCATGAGATCTATCAGCACCACTTCCTCTTCCACAGTAGATTTACTTACGTATCGCTACACCAGCTCAGTGGCCTTGCGGTTCGAGTGTCCGCCCTGAGATTGGGAGGTTGTGAGTTTGATCCTTGTTCGAGTCATATAAAGACTATAAAAATGGTACCCGATGCCTCCCTGCTTGGCACTCAGCATTAAGGGTTGGATTGGGGATAAGGCCCTGCGACATACCAGCGTCATGTCCAGGGGGTGTACTTGTACATCAGGCTGCCTCACGCTATGGAAACAGGAGATGGGCCATTAGGTACGAGAACCATCTGTTCTCAAGGCTACTTACTTACACGGGTCTTAAGATCTTGTCCTTTGTGCTTATGTTAGTTAACTCCACTAGAATCATTCACTCAGAAGATGAGTTGAGATAATACACTTTATTATCCCAAAGGAACATTCATGGAAAACACAGTGTTGAGCCAACTTAACGGAATGTGCTGGAAACCCTGATGCCTTCTACTGCCTTTTCTACTGAGACTGCGCTCCTCTCTGTGCCTAAGGGACTTGAGAGGAGGAGACAGGTGCAAATTATGACCACTTAACCATAATACTGTGGCAGGCGGTGGTGACAAAAAAACGTTGAATGTTGAAAGTTAAATAATAATTATAATGACTCAAGCACACATTGGACAGCATTTGTAATGGATGAAAGAATGCTGCCATTTCTATTTAGAAACCCATCCCATGTGCACATGTGTCAGCTATGTATTTTCATCGCTCTGTTTCCTGATGATTGGGTTTGGCAGACGATCTCATTCGATCCTTCCCACGTCCTATCCTATGCACCCTTTTAGAACCTGGCAGTCTCTTCGCTGCATTTCCATTTCTGCAGCTTGAAATAGACATCAGTGAGAAACCTATTAGGTGCATTGGAAAAAAACACAGGCCTGGTGCCTGTGAGATAATGTTGAATTGTCTCGCTGGGACCATATATACTGAAAAATGTACACACTCACTGCAATGTAAGTCGCTTTGGATAAAAGTGTCAGCCAAGCGGCATATCTTATTAATTTCTGTCTGTTTGTCTGTTCTTATGTCCATCATCCTATCATTTTGAGTGCACTCCGGACTGGGGAGTTTTGTTTTCATACGGTACACGATACAAATAATTTGATATAATAGAGCAGTTGACCTTTTCTTCTATTGCTGCACAAATCTGTCTGTTTGATTCCCTTGTTGTTCTTGTCTTCAATGAGACATCCTGATGAGACATGGGGATGGCTCCAATCATTATTTTATTGGCTGCATTGAGTTAAATGATGTGTGTGTGTGTGTGTGTGTGTGTGTGTGAAGTAAGTAAGTAACGTTTATTTATATAGCACAAAATGTACAACGACAAGAGCCGCCCAAAGTGCTTAACAGATAAAATATAAAGAGAAAAACAAGATAAAAGAGAAAAAATACAGATTAAAGAAAACTGAAAAAATAGAAAAATACACTAAAAGCAAGGTGCAGTACAAATAGAAGTGCAAAGAGTGCAGTGTCGGGAAGGCAGGCTCACCTCAGGTCAAAGGCCAGGGAGAAAATATGTGTTTTGACTAGTTTTTTAAAAGCCTCAATGCTCTCGGCGGCTCTGATGTGGAGGGGGAGACTGTTCCAGAGCCTAGGGGCGGCCTTAGAGAAGGCTCTGTCCCCTCTAGTTTTTAATTTAGTCCTGGGGACCTCCAAAAGGAGTTGCTCAGCTGACCTAAGGGCTCTGGATGGAGTGTGCGCGTGCGGGTGTGTCTGTGTGTGTGTGTGTGTGTGTGTGTGTGTGTGTGTGTGAGTGTGTGTGTGTGTGTGTGTGTGTGTGTGGGTGTGTGTGTGGGTGTGGGTGTGGGTGTGTGTGTGTGTGTGTGTGTCTCTGTGTGTGTGTGTGTGTGTGTGTGTGTGTGTGTGTGTGTGTGTGTGTGTGTGTGATATATCCACTGGAGGTCTGTTACTGACAGAGTTTAGGCTTCAGGGCAAAATACATTTAGTCATATATCAGAGTCCAGCACGTGAAATCCTCAATTTGACGATGGACAGACATGACTTGCAGCACAGACATGAAGGGCCTAAAGCTTTGAAACAAAAGCTGTGTTCCACTGTACGGTACTGGTGCTGAGAGCAAGCTACAGAGGTCTGACAGACTGTGAACATTTCAGATGTTCAGATGGGCCTCTAAAGCCAGGGGACATTTAAACATAGCCGCAGAAGCTTATGAGATCTGTTGCCAACAAGGGGTTATATGACTTGCATAAACAGTACAGGAACTGTGTTTTCTCTTTATGATTGAACCTTTCTCGATTTCCCCAAACACGCTCCTCCTCAGAATTCATCACAGTCCTGCAGTACCACCAGTATCATTTCAATGTGTCAACTATTGGATGAGGCTCGATACATTACCGTTAACCGTTATCTCTCATGTCGGGACATTGTTCATCGCTCATTTTGAGCTGTGAGAGCTGTTCAGCCACTCAGCCATTCATGAGGCTGGATCTGATTCTTTAGGTTCGACATCTTTCAGATGTCAATGTGTCTTTTCAATGTGAATTAACCTAGAAGACATGGCAGGGGAAATGGTGACAGTTTGCAGCACAATAATAGAGAGAAACACTATAACATAACAAAAGAGATGTGGATAGTCTTGATGTTTTAGAGAAAAAAAAAGTGCATTGTACATACATGTAATACAGTACATCGCATGCATGACAAAAAGTGAAAACTAAGCCATAGTTCTGTTCTTTTTCTAATATTATATATAATATTTTGTCTTTCTAATGATATAAAGTATATAATAATAATAATAATAATAATAATAATAATAATGTTTATATATTATGTATAACAATCGTTTTCTTTTTCTATTTCTGTTATTCCCTTTCATTAGTTCCTCTCCTGTGTAGAGAATGTAATATTAAGACAAGTTATGCGGGTGACATTTGGATGTGTTTGTTCTTGATGCCTTGATACTCTCAGATGATTTCAACGTGTTTTTCTTCTTGTTTTTTCCCATCCTTAAGATGACAATTGGCACTGATTCCATTTATTGAGTTATTTCTTGCAGACACTCGTAGCATAAAGCACAGATAAGAACATCAAATATACAGCTTTGTTCCGCTCTGCTTTGTTATGTGACCTTTATTTCAGTATCCTTCAAAAGTTAACATTCTGATCATGCTAGCTAGCACTGCAGCCTCTTCCAGCTCCGTAGTGCACTCTCAGCACCAGCACAACTGTTACCAATTACATTTGAAAGTGGGAGGATTAATGCAACTGTTAATTACAAGGAAGGAAAAGTAATGTTTCCAAATGCAAAACACTGATTATTCCTAAGCATTCTAAGCACTGCTGCTTGGCAGATAAGTCCACTATTTTTCAATGAGAGACAGATTAAAGTTGGGAGTTGATAAAGGAGCAGAAATTAACCCTTTGGGTTTAATTAACATTTTTTAGATTAGCATAATATTCTCCACCGGGGTGTCACTTCCTCTGTGGCTCTTATTAAATGAAACATCAAAGCTTATTTCGCTCTGAGACATCCCCAGTCTCCCAATTTACCATGCAGGATGCAGACCCCATGGACCACCACCAGTGAAATATGATGAATGGGGGCTAACGAGGACGAAAGACTAAAGTCTAGATCATGTGTGTCAGGCTGCAACAAGAAGCTCCTGCATTGTGTGATGATGCTAATAATAATAATAACAACAATAATAATAATAATAATAATAATAATAATGATAATAATGATAATAATAATAATAGTAATAAAAACAATCATAATATCCATAATAATAATATCACTGCTATGGTATGATACTACTGCTTATACTTAGAAATCTGATTCAGTTTCATTGAATGATTTTTTTCCCGTTTTCTTTTTTCTTCAGTTTTTGCTTGATACTGTAAGAGCTGGCAAATGCCTAATGAGATCTACAGTATCGCTGAACCCAGGCCCATCACGGCTTTGATATTGTGTTCTCCATATTGTGAATATGATCAAACCATTCAAGGATGTCTGTATTGACTTTCAACAAAGGCTGGCTTGTCTGGAGATTTGCATTCATTTCCCCCTGTCCTGTATTGTCATTCATCCATACATTTGTTGACATGACAACATCCCTCTTACACTGAATTCCTTCCCACGGGACAGTTCAGTCGCTTGTTCTAATTGAGTTGAATCCCAGATGGTAGAGACGGGCTGCCAATGAGTCTGTGAACAAGGTTATTTTGAAGTGCTGCTTTTCCATTCCTTTCTAACCGAAGCACTGTAATCCCCTTCCATGCTGTAACAGTGTCTTTCGTCTCCTTTGATGAGGTCTGAAAAGTGGCACACGTCCGTTCATTAACACAACAACCACATGCCACCCAGAAGAGGGAGATCAGAAGATTGGAATAATTTACAGCGTGTTCATAGGTTTTTATTTGTTTAATGGATTCCCATTGATACCCATAACTAGCTGAGGCCATTGTTATATTCCCCACACGTCCGTTCATGATGAGAAGAGAAAGTTGTGTGAAATACTCCAGCCGTGGTAGATCTCATATTGAAGGTGCAATATGTAGCCGTTTCCCCTTGAAAATGTCATTAAATAACCATGCTGAATCATTACTTACACCGCATTGGCAGTGGGGTACAGTGTGAGCCCTTTTTCCTGAATTTGCTTTTTCCAAAATGTTCGGGATGTTTCTGGGTGTCTACCACCTGCCGAGGGTAACCTGCGACGCGCGTGTGTGTGGCTCATTGGCTGTTTGGGTATTTGTTTGAAACTTCAGGTTTAGCAGATGTGAGTGTCTCAGCCGGCTGGCTCATTTCCGTGTTCATAATTTCCACGTTTCATGTTTCCAAACTAAACCGCTAAGTAACTTGTAACTAAGACATTCGCTGGATTAAAACGTGGAAACGACTGACATCATCGTTTCAGTTAGAAGTAGTTTTCATTGAGCCAGGGGAGGGAGAGAGGAGGAGACACTATTCTGGATTGTCATCATTGCAATTCCCATTGATGTAGTGAAATAAGGGTGCAATCCTGCATCGGGTTCCTCTAATACAAGACAACCCCTCTGGTCCATCTCCAGTGGATTATTGGCGTAAGCGGTTTCTCCAAAATAAAGTCTCCAGCACAACACAGGAATATTGCAAACTTTGTAAGCTGCCCAGATAGCAGACAATTACTCCCGGCAGGTTTCACTGTCGTTTTGAAATCTACAGTACAGCCCAGAGAAGAGGAGAGCAGGTGAGAATCTCATCGCAGCTCAGTGGGACCTGCAGTATGTCACTAAACTAGCTTACCCCAGCAGCTCCCAAGGACATTAATATCTCACAACCTATGTTTATTTATTTAGTTCATCATCTCCTATTATTATATACCTCAGGCCTTATATATACGTACCCTTATTGGTCATTTTAGCTTATCGCTCCAGACCTACCGTGAGGGATGTTGCGATGGCGTTGACGTTTAGCTTTCCCACCCCGTGGCCTTGACACTTTGACGGCAGGGCTGTTGATTAGGCAGGGTCTGAGAGGGTTGAGGCACATCACAGTCTAGGGCACGGAGATGCCATTCATCTCAAGGTGAGAGACGACCCCCCCCCCCCCCCCACACACACACACACACATACACACACACACACACTCACACACATGTCAAGGTCAAGGTTGAGCGCTACTGACTGAAGGAGGACATGGGCTCTATGGCTACCATAAGTCCTGCCTCCCCTGCTTTTTAGCTGCTGCCAATCGATGCGTTTTTTGAGTGAGCCGCCTGCCGCTGCAATATGGCTTTGTCTCTCAAACAGCTCTGTGTTAAGCCAAGGGGAATCCATTTTCATGGCCCCCGTTCCTCCTAACCTGCTGATTGAAGACAGGGTCTCAACCTTGAAGTATACTGAAATGTAATCTCTGATTACAGATTGGGAGTTACTCCCTCTCTCGCTAAGGACTCTTGGTTTTGATACTGTGATATGAGCTCTTGGTTTTGGATAATATAACCCTCCGTTTCTGATTCATTTGCCGTGTGTCATGTGGAAAAACTGCCGTGAGCGAAACAGAAACCCTGCCAGTTTATTTCTAAATTCATCCCGATCTTCAAAGTAAACTGAGGGACTGAGGAAAATCATCCCAGATTCGACAGGTATGAGGATCTGTCGACTAATTAACGTAATTCTATTGATCTGCTCTATTGAATTGGCTAATGTGCTCTGGATGTACATTTTTGTTCTCAAGGCATAAGACATGGAAAACATACGGAGTCATCTCAGTACATCCAAGTGTGAAAAGCAGTATTTTCTGTTTGAATCTGTGAAGGGAAAAAGCAGCAGGACTGCTGCTAGGACTCTGGACATGATGGATGTGTCATCTGGCTTATTTGACGAGTTAATTGAAATCTGTGCTCTGTCCTCCACAAGATCAAGTGCTGCAAATTAACAGTTACTGTCTGAGAAACCGAACGGATGCACCAGACACTCACTTAACTGGGAAATCAGTCATCAGAGGAGGAGGAGGAGGGAGGAAATAGTTTCATCTCAAGAAAACCATTCACGTAGAGTCATTTCGTCGTGTGCTCCGTTTAATTTGATCCACATGGAACCAATCCATTACGAAGCACAACAACCTACAATCATCCTACGTTTAAATAATAGCCCTGTTATTTCTTGATGCCCATTGCAATGAATGTACTGTAAAATGTCAATACGAGTGTGTTGGGGGGGTGGACATTACAACCGTAAGATATAATGACATTTCATAGCAAAGAAGACAACATGAGGGACTCCGACGAGGGAGGATATGAATGAGCGATTTTGGATCCTTCCAGTGTTTCTAATGTTTTTCCCTGTTTCCTTGACTGAGTCTGAAGTCAATTTTAGTGAATGTGCCCTCTGAAGAGGAGGTTTTAGGAGCCTCCGGCAAATGTATGGAGCACTCCATGGAGAACCTTAAGAAACTGACAGCATTCCAATAGGGAGAGTGTGTAGAAATCCATTACACATGTCAGTCTCGCTGTGGTGAAATCCATTATGTGATCACTGAGATCAATCAGAGAGGTTACTTTTTTGATGTCTGCAGTTGAAGCAAGCCCAGGGTGATGGATGATTTTAGCCCTCGGTTTCCAGGAACCTGCTTGAAATTCTCTTTCTCAGGTTGATAAGTCAATATGCTCCCAGAAACCACAGCTCCCCCACATCAGGGGGGGTCTGCGTGGGGCAGGGGGGGGGGGGGGGAGCTAAAAGGAATGCAGCCCAGCCAGGAACCACTGGAGTTAATCAGGTTCCCTGGGCTGACTGGACGCCGCTGCTCTGAGGGCTAGCTCGTTATGTTCCATCACAGAGGTGTGTAAGCAACAGGCTGTCTCCGCCATCATCCCTCTCTTTGATACATCACACTTTGATTTGGGAGAAAACATAGATTTGGACCAAATTAATTGACACACGAAAAAAGGGATCAATTGCCATCGGTGAAATGCTAGCATGCCATCTATCAGCCCATACCACTGTGTTTTGCTGTGGGGAATAAACTCATTAATGATATTTTCCAAGGGTTAGAATGAGCATGGGCGTTTTGGCGTCAGTTAAAGGCAATGTGGTTATTTACTGTATTCTTTCAAATATCCCCCAAAGTTACTTGGCTTCAGATTACATTTTCTGTTCTATGGATTTCATAGCAATGTTCACAAGAGAATGCATGATATACTCTTAGTGTTATAGATAATTGGGTAGTGATATTCTGGTGACCCTTGCAATCCAGGCCTTCCTTTGGCACCTGCATGTGATTGCAATATTAATGTGCTGTGTCAAATAGATTTCTCATTTTATCACATAGCTAGCTACCTGCTCAGGAAATGTGGTATAAGGTCATGGGTACCATTAAGTACCCTGATGTAAAAGAAAACGTATTTATGTGTAAAGCTCTGCATTACTATAGCTGGACATTTCCCATAGGGGATTTTATGGTTGTGAAACAACCAATGAAGGAACCCATTCAAAGTCATTGTTGGCAATAGCTACTGTAATTGGCACTGTGGAAAATTAATAAAGTACTTTCTGCAAGAATAGTCTAATGACGTTTTCTGAAGAACTGCTGGGCATCGTAATCATTAACATTGAAGTTTCCCCGTCCTGAAGTGTGGATGGGAGAAAATGCCTATCAGGAAACAGGGCCGGTTCAGTCCACCCCTGTTGTGTGCTACCGTGCCTGAATGCCCTACAACAAACAACACCGTGCTGCTACCAGGCTCAACCAGCTCTGTCTAATGGCCCTACACAAAGTGGGCTAATGTGGATGCAGCATGATACCTCTGTCCTACCTCTGAGGCTGATTGCCCGTGGCTAATTGTCGCTAGGCTAATGAACACCTAAATGAGGAGAATAGAATATGGACACTTGTACAATGCTCATTCGGAAAAGGCATATGTGGATGTTACTGTATGCACTTGGCCATGGGAGAAAAGACCCATAAACCAATGGGAAGCCTTGTGTTGTAGGGAACGGGGCCGTGCCATTTGGCTGGCCTGTCAACACACCCATGGCACAGATTGAATCCTAATTTGGTCAGTTATACACCATTGCAATGACAAGGCCAATCGTGGTGTTGTATTTCTCACTGGAGTGTAACCTTGCCACGTTTGAGCACGGTCATTGCCTACGTATGAACCGTTGAACCATGCCCTGTTGCTATATTCAGTTTGTGGAGCAGGGTAGGCAGAATCCCTAAAGCAATAGCCACCATTTGTATTTGTTTGTGTTCATTTTCTGGCACATTGAACCGGAACTGAACCAATATGGACTGAGTCAGCAGCCACCAAATGTTTTCTTTTACTTAAAAATATTTCAATGTGCTGCTGCTGTTCATCCCTTCAAAAGCAGTAGGATCCAATGTCAATTTCGGTATCACATTATTCTGTACTCAAGAGAACTGCTGGTGGCAAATTAAGGTAATAGAAGCTGTTTCAAGATGGATTTGTTACACCTGACTTATCAAGAGAACCACAAAGAGAGCATGAATCATTGATCGAAATGATAAAAATACATCAAATTGATTGGACTGAGAAGTCTACCCTAAGCAGAACCTTTAAGTTTTTTTTCTTCCTTAAACTCTTTCATACTTTAAGCATGGAGATGTAACATTTTGCTCTTTCCAAAATCTCCGGCTCACATATGCAGATTAGTGTTGTTCTTAGACAGTGCGGTGGCAATCACATTAAAGAAACATTAGATTGTGCATTGTGTTTTAACCCTAATTAAAATCATTAATCACTTTTGAAACAATGTGCACACAGGCAGCCACAAATAAAACATTATAAGAAATAATAATGAAAAATGCAGACAGCAATGATCAATCCTCTCTCTCTCTCTACTTTGCTTTGTCGATTAGCATATAATAATTAGTTATGGGCAATTGGCCTCCTGGGTGGTTTCATTAAAAGTATCACACTGGGACCTCATTAACAAGCTAATAATATTAGGATCTGCTGGACCAAGCTATATTATAGGAGGATCTGCTGGACCTGGTTTAGCCTGGTGAATTCTATTTAAAACAGGGTTATCAAGGCATGGCAACCTGCTGGAAGCTCAAACAGTGTGGTCTTTCAAATAGTTTAGGGTGTTTGTGTGTGTACATAATATCTTCCCTTTAATGCTATAATTTCATTATATGAATAGCATATATATCAGAGCCAAAAAAGCACATTCAGTGTTCGGCCGAATGTATGACATTTTGTGCGTGAAAAAATGTTTACCGAATACAATACTTTTTGGGGGGAAACGCGATCAAACAGTGCAAGCAACCCATGCTGTTCTGTGAATGAGACGAACATTGAGTGATGACTGCCTATTACAGCAAACATGTCGGCAGTTTGGCATCTGTTCTCTGAACGACAACGAGAGGAACATTCGGACATTAAGACTTCCGTTTTCGTTTTCACAACTTCAAAATAAAAGTGCAAGCTAAGCGATCACTGGAAACTGATGGGATCACAGTATCATGTGACAGCTGCTGGTGAAAGGGGTAACAAGCCGGCAGCCGATTTAATGTTCAGACTTTAGATTTTTCATTAGAAAAATGAATAACATGAATAAGCATACAAGCATGAATAAAAAGCTCAATGTATTTACTGTATGCAATGGTACAACAATTATTGGCAAAATAAATGAAAAACTGCCGGTACGCACTAGGTATTCGGTATCCGGCCAAGTGTCTCCTTAATTTTGGTTTCGGCTTCGGCCAAGAATTTTAATTTCAGTGCATCCGTATATTTACCCTGTTCATCAGATTTTTTACCGTCATCATCATCATACCCACTTATCTAACTCTTGTTGTCTCTCTGCTAGGATTAATCATCTACTTACAGAAGGAGTTGTAATAGTATATCGACTCAGTGAGAATGAACTGGTCAACCAGCAACCTTTATCAGCCCAGATGTGGGACCTTGGAAGACAAGAGAGAATGGTACTCATTTGAAAGGTAGCACCTAGTAACATAACGCCTTCAGAAACTCTGGCTGCTGTCACTGACAGGAAAGGTTACTCTCGCCCTCCTCCAACTGTGAAGTGTAGAGAAAGGAGGTCTCGCTGTATAGGCTCAGAGCAGCCCATCCAGAGAGGCGTTCCGCTTGCCTGCCCCCCCCCCCCCCCCCCCCCTCTCTCTCTCTCTCTTTCTCTCTCTTTCAGCTCTGGGCTGTTTGAGGATGAGAAATAAGGAAGGCATGCTGCTAACATAACACAAAGAGGTCTCCTCCCTTTACTTTGTGTAACACAATCTGCTGTATAGGAGGAGATTACTCAGAGGCCGTTGAAAACTCACTTCTCAAAGTCAAGCTCAAGTAGAGGTTGGCGTTTCAAAGTATACTACCCTCCTTACTAACTCTTCTAATCCTCTCCCTCCTTGCTATTGAGGATGGCACATGTCGATTGACTTAGAAAATTCCACACTGGAATATACAAATTACGTGGAAAAAGAAAAACGCATTGGCAGGACTCTCTAACAAGATTTGTTACATAGCGGGGAAGGGAGTTCAGTTTAGCAGCCAAATTAATTATTGATACTGGCTTGAGGGTGACCTGCCACAGACGAGGGTGCAAAGTTCATTTCAGCACATGTCTGACAGCACTCATAGTAGGCCTGACCCAGAAGCAACAGAAATATCTCAATACTTCAATGTTGATTACTGTCCTCAAGGAAGGAATTTCTTTCGAAATCATATTATTAAGAAGCGGACAGTAGGCCATAAAGGGTACATCACTGTAGGAGGTGTCACATTTCATTGTCACCATTTCATTTGTCACCAAGTGACTTTTACTTCAAACTGAGTTCCTGGGATTAGACAGTATTATAAGTTAGAAGTACTGTAATGGCAGGAGAAAACCTGCACTCAACCCCTACCAAAAAAGAGATCTTTTTATCAGTTCACTTTCAAAAACGGGACCAGGATAAGTCTGGAATTGTTTAGATGCATAAAACTATGTTCCATTTATTTTGTCAGTTCCAATTTGCTGAACTGCTTTCTTCCTCTTCCTTTTTTGTACTCCACTTTACATCAAGGGGAAGGGCTGCCTCCAGCAATTAGGAGGCTATTTGGGGCTTATTTATGCATTTCCATCATACTACAGAGGACCCGCTGTGCTGAGCCTTACAGCAAAACCATCAACCTTGGCCCTGCTGGGGCAGGTGTATTTACCTTGGAACATAGCACCTCAGACTGACAATCACATTCTCTCTCATGAAACAGCAACTTGGAAAGCTCCATTACCTCAACTAATACACAGTCCATGCTAATGACCTGAACGCTTGCCAAGATCTGACTGAGTAGGAACATAATGACATATATATCATATTCATTTCAGATAATTGTCTTTTCTTATTAAGTTGACCTCAGATGACTGAATATTATCGGCTGACCTTAATTAGCTTTGGATATGCTTTTGTACAGCTTACCGGACATGATAAAGCATGTGAAATAAATATAATAATATATGAAAGAGGTAATGTTCAATGTTCTGGCTGAGGGGGAACGGTGACAGAACACTCTCTCTGATCGTTCATTACATCAGTAGCCGCACACGGACAAAAGCTGGTGCTTGAGCTCGAGTTAATGAAAGTCATGAATAAAATCCATACTCCCGGTGTTCGATTGCAAATAGAAAAGAGTGTACATGGTATATAGTTCTCTTATAACAAAATCTCAAAGATATTGATCTTAAGTAGCCCAAAGCAGCGGTCTTAAAGGGTGTTTATTGTGTGTAAGCTTATTCTCTCAATGTTAGTTAAGGCCTTGACTGAAATTTGACATTGGATAAGCATTCACTTGCTTTTAAGATGCATTACATCTTGTGTGAGGCCCTGCGTGTCTGAAATCTCTGAGGCAAATGCCTGATTGATTGCCTTTCTCCCCTGATACAGTACATTTGCTTTTTAGCGATGAGTAATTAGTTGACCTGTACTCATGATTATTTAACAATGTGAGAGTTTCGATTCTGCCGAATGTTCAAGGCTGCCTGACGATAACCGTGACGAATACAGATACCTTTTAGATTATTTTTCTTAGAGTCACAGGTTTCACTAGGAAGTGCGTAGACAAAGTTGTTCCCAGGATTACTTCATGAACATTTCCCCAACCAGAAACCAAGGGCTCCCACGGCTCATGATGACCGTGTGTGTGTGTTGTGATCTCTGTGGCCAATGTAAGTAAGAGGGTGAATACTCACAAAGCAGCCAGCCTAGATGGCATTCCACACCCGTGTCCTCAGGGCATGTGCTGACCAGCTGGCAGCTGTCTTTACAGACATATTAAACCTCTCCCTATTCCAGTCTGTAATCCCCCACCTGCTTCAAGGTGACCACCATTGTTCCTGTGCCCAAGAAAACAAAGGGAACCTGCCTAAATGGCTATCGCTCTGTCACATCTGTCTTCATGAAGTGCTTTGAGAGGCTGGTCAAGGCCTAATCAACTCCACCCTACGGGACACCCTACACCCACTGCAATTTGCCTACCTGTAGATCCACGGACGAAGCAATCACCATTGCACTGCACACTGCCTTAACCCACCTGGACGATATGAATACCTATGTGAGAATGTGCTGTTCATTGACTACAGTTAAGCATTCGATAGCATTATTCCCTCCAAGTTCATCACCAAGCTTGAGGATGGTACTGTAAGAGCCCTGGCAGAATGGTGACAGAAACCTCAACGTCAGCAAAACCAAGGAGCTCACATCGGACTACAGCAGAGGTCAGAGGTCACTAGGCCGCATTTCCACTGCCAGGTAGAAGTGACACAATTCCGTTGTTTTGCTCACATCAGATCGGATATGTAACATGAACATGTAGTAAGCAGTAAAAAAGCACATTGAATCTGATATTCTCAGATCCGATTCAGGCCTCAATCATATATGTGGAAATAAATCTGATACGAATCGGATATCTGTCATTTCGACTGTGATCTAAGCGGAAAAGGTTGGATATTCCTTCCTCAGTACCCCCCTCCCCCTCCACCTTGGGATACTAAGGACTGTACTTGATACTATGGACTATACTTGATGACATTGACAATGACGATACCTGTCAGCTGCTCATCCCTGGCTAATGTGATCACTCTATAACCTTTGCACTACTGATGTTTACATTACTATCTCTACACATACTGTATATTACATAGTTACCTATCACAAGCTCTTGTTCTATTTATGTCTATATCATGCCCTTATATCACTATTTGCACTTCTGGTTGAATGCTAAACTGCATTTCGTTGTATTGTACTTGTACTCTGCGATGACAATAACATTGAATTTAATCTAATCTAATCCCGATTCGCACGTAATTGAAAATGCGACGGTAAGTGGGAAGATATTTGTAATTATCCAAAACGTTTTTATTCATGCGTATCGGCAATTACTCATGAGGGTAGAGGAACTTGTCAGACTGCGCATGTGTGTAGCAGTCGCGCTCCTTAAATAACCTTTATTTTTTGGCTGATTGGCTGATGTGCTCCACTGCGGCGAAAATATTATATGCTAGCTCAAATCAATAATGACAATGTGCAGTTATTATTGAAACATGTATGTGCACAGGCACAGCCTATTGTTTACCAGCATTGAAAATACGGACCAATCCTTATTTTTCCACTGACTGCGGACGGAAATGGATGCTCAGTGACCCTGTGGCTTCTCCGAGGTCTTTGGACTCAATCAGTCCTGTTGGCAGCTGCCTGTTGGGTCCTCCTAACCTCCTAACCTCCTACCAGTTACAGTTGTAATGGAATAACATTGTATATACAATCAAGTCTATACTCAAGTCATTTGTTGATTTTATCGCACACAATATTGTGCCCTCCTTTCAATGGGCTATGCGCCTTTACACAGGAGCAGACTGACCATATCACGCTATATCACTCTTTGACGGTGGCAATGGCTATAAAATGCTTCCAGATTTTGAAATACTTAACAATGCTAACATGTATTTTTAAAAATTATTATTATAGTATTATTTAGGAAAAGTCAGGGAAGGATCGAGGGATGTGGCTTCTACAGTGGCAAAGTTATTTCAATTACATGTATTACAAAAATAAAAAAATAAAAAAAGTTTGGGTTTCCTAGACCGACAGTACCATACCTGAGTTAGGGCTAGTTGGCAGTCAAACATGCACCCCTATTAACCTGCCTTCCTGTACCACTCCCAATGGAGGAGAGAGGCTTGCCTGCTGTTAAGAGAGAGAAGAAGCATGGACATAATTAAAGTTTCATTCCCAGCCCACATTCAGTCTGTTCATGATGGGGAATGAGACATCCTCAAAGCTCTCTGATTGTCTTAATGGTCTTTTCTTGTTTTTGTAAAAATCTCCTCCTTTTCTCAGGGTCTCTTGCCTCAGGGAGATTTGTGAGGTTGCTTGTTAGATCTTAACATTCTTACAACAACTCCTTGTCTTTTGTGCTTACATTATCCTGTAATGTTTTCCTACCAATCAGTCCATCACACGTCCCTCTGTGTGACTTGGTTTCAGACTCACTGAAATATGTATAAGTTGTCCACCCTTCAGTCACAGATATAGTTACTACAAGTTTCTCTTTTTTTTCGTGACCTCCCAGTTCCCTTCCTTCTTTCAGACAGTTTCATGTCGATGAGGCTTGTCAAGCATGTTGCATTTTTTAACAGCCTTTATAGAGCATTAAATATATGCATGCATTTGAAATAACATGAATTCCTCAGGAGGAGTAGTGACAAAACAATAATGTTCTGACCGACTGGTGCACCATCTTGCGCCCAATGCGCAGCCCCATCATTTGTAAGCATTTTAATCGCACCCTCAGTTGTCCGATCACGAGTATCATCCGGATATGAGAATCAAGTAAAATAAACGGATACAAATATGAGGATGATGACTCTGGCACACCACGAATGGAAAACAGTTTGAGAAGAGTACGCCTCGTGACGCCTCGTGACGCCTCGTGACGCCTCGTGACGCCTCGTGACGCCTCGTGACGCCTCGTGACGCCTCGTGACGCCTCGTGACGCCGCGTGACACGTTAAACCAATCAAATACCTTGCTTGGGAGGACCTTAAAAAAACCAAATTCAGTTGTTTCTTCCATTTTCTTCAATGTTGCAAGCTAACAAAGGCAGCAGCTATGAAAAAGAGTCCTACCCAGTCGGAAAAGATGACTCGTAACAACAACTAACCATTTTACAGGCATTTGGGGGAGGGTTCTTGGAAGGTAACATCCAATGAAATTGCGAGCATGTTATCCCATTTCTCCTTCCTGTTCAATCCAAGCCAGATCGGCGAATCTAAAACTAAACTGAGAACAATGTGACTTGGTGATATTGCTCCACGAGACTGACCTGGGGCTAACCCAAAGAGGTTCAGTAAGTTTCAGATAGCCATAAAGAAGGCCATGCCCCAACGTTGGGGTAAAGCTGCACGGTCCTGCCATTGAAACTCAGTAAAAGATAGCCTGAACTTACCCTCACTGTTTACTTAACACACTGTTTTCATGACACTTTATAATAAAACAACTCAACATGTCCCCCTCTTTCCCTGACTTTTCCTAAATGTCTGTTTTTAAGATAATAGTGTTACAATTTCAAAATCACACCTGGAAGCATTTTCATGACTACCACAGTCGATTACTACGACTATAACGCTGTTTGCTTAATCAGCTTAATTCATCATGTTGGATCGAAACTGACCTTACAGAATCTCTTACCTATTTCAACCATAATGGCGATAACAGCAACATAGCAGACAGAAAATGACAGTTACATGTCTGTCAATATGTTATATTCAATATTTGAGCTCTTTAAAATACTCTATAGACTCTATAGTCCTGACTTAACACAACCTGTGCATACTTTTTTTGTATGGTATTGATCTAATTCAATGATTACATTGTTGCACTAACATCCACTAATGGACGTCTCCAGACTTGACGTCTTCGGACCTGACTCTGGGTACTTTGTAATGGTGGGTTTGTAATGAGGGCCCTAATTACAAACACTAATTAAACACAACATGTTTTTTTTACTCATTAGCCTGCTATGTTGTTTAGGGGTTGCTCAGAACATATTGACAGTCTGTAGATACCATCATTATATGTACACCTTCGGCAAACTTGCTACCAGAAAATATTACCTAGCATGCTAACAACCATTATGATAGACTGGTAGCATTGCTAGCCAGCTAGCATCCAAGGGTCATAGTTGAAGTAACTGTGTGATGCAGTTGACTGGTGAAAAACTCACGTAATATATCAAGCACAACATGTTGCTGTTATCGCCTGACTGAGGAATTATTGACTTTATTTTTTCTCTGGTAGCGTCCCCCAGCACCAAAAGGACGAGATATTGCTCTCTCAAACCATGTGTTACACAAGGTGCTGACCCATAATAACCCATCATAAACACATAGGAGGATTCCAAAAATATAAGCACTTTTCAAGTACAAATTTGTGAAAATCTGTTGCTAACTGTCTGGAGTGTGGAGGAACAAGCAGAGCCATCTTTAAGATAAGCTTTGAACTCCATTTATAATGTCGTTCTACGTTTAACTACGTTTATAATGTGACTTTGTCAGGTGGTCAAGCATTTCTCACGACATTAACTGTTCTTCTTGCATATCAGAAACATTCTGAACGTTCCATACAACTGAACACACACACACACACACACACACACACACACACACACACACACACACGCTAGACTTTGTTGTTCCAAAATTGTGGTTGTTTAACTTTAAATAATGAGTATAAGCAATATCATACTGATCATACTGATTCCCAGTGCGTGGGTGTTGCAGAATCTCGATGCTGGTAAACCATCAGCTCTCCCTCTGATCAAATAAGATTATGATGTTTGTGACGTCACTGTCTCGCTTAATGTTGATAGCTATCTAGACTGGAGAGATGGAGGCTTCAGATTTCTGCTTAAAGGCACCGTTCTACAGTATCTGATTTGGTATAGACAGTAAACCAGGGCTATTCAAAGATACGACACGTGGTTCGATACCGGCCCATCGGGTGGTCCGATCATGCCTTCGGGTGATTTGCTGATCTATGCTTTTTTTTAAGGATAGATCAGCTTTGAAACGGGAAGATAGCTATTAAGTTCTATTAAATTAGCATTGCTTGCATAATGTCTTAATTTTTTAATCCCTGCTGTACCACCCACTCCCCTGATTGGAGGGGGTGGAAGTTAGACTCCTGCTTACAGCTCTTTATTGTACTTGGAGATACATGAAAAGAGACAAACCTACAGTAGATATGTCTATAGTTTCTTATTATTGCGTGTAATGGACTGGGTTAATTCATTATTAATAAAAAATGTTGTTCCATCCTTCAGATTCCCATAGAATCATAGATGAACCCGCCTCTTGTTTTATTTATATCATGCCCTTATATCACTATTTGCACTTCTGGTTGGATGCTAAACTGCATTTTGTTGTATTGTTCTTGTACTCTGCGATGACAATAAAGTTGAATCTAATCTATTCTAATCTAATCTAATCTAATCTTGAAAAAGAGGCATTAATCTGAGTTTGACTAGGCTACTTTAACACTGTAATATTGAGCTTTGTGGAGATGAGGCATTGAGTGTTATCTACTGTATTGTAATATGATGCACTCCGCTCTGTGCTATGAACATATCAGAAGGCCCTAGACATGTTTAGCTCAAATAAATAAGGACAATGTGCAAATTGTCAAAAAATGTGAGAAAAAAGAAAGAGAAAACTGTTTTATTCCTTTATTAACAAATATATCATGTTTTTCCTGCCTGCATGAGGTTTCATTTGGTCCAATGTGTCATTGAGGGGTCGTTACCCCTGCACTAAACAGCATACAGCACCGTGAAACCATACATTTTAGGAAATGGTATATCTGCAGTGCACAGTATCTCTGTACTTTAGATGGTGGGAGAGGAAACACCTCTGTAAGATCAGCCATTCAACCAAGACGTGTTAGCCTGGTGTGAGACAAACCGACGTAAAGATCCACTTGTAAAACCCTGCATCCTGTATTGTTGTAGCACATCAGTTACGCTTTCAAGTCGTTAATCACTTCTCTCGCAGATTTGAAAGGGATAATTAATGGCGAGGTACGAATACGAACAAGAGACTAGAGATTCGAATACACAAGTGGCAGGGCAGCTCTCATCAAGATAGATGAACTGTACGTAACCAGGCTCTATTGTTTCTTCCACCAGACAATGGCCTGGCATTGTGTTCAGATATGGAGCAGATTAGTACCTCTGAACAGTAGTGCAGAGAGAGCTCTCTTCAGGGAATGGGAGCTGTTTGTTTTTGATCTCAAGCCCTCGGGGTGGGGAAAGAAAGGATGAAAAAACACGTTGTTGTCCATTGACATGCAATAGCTTCCGGAGATACAGGATCTGAGCGGTTGTCAGGGGTTTGAATTAAGGGAAATAAAGGAGAGACCTCTGGGGGGGACATAAAGTAAAACAATGGGGTTCATCTACCTTCAACCTTCAAACCGTTTCATCTGAGTTGAGCTCACCTGGACAGTTATATGGAGCCTTACGTGAAGCCTGATCGTACCAATACCCTCCTCTTCACGAGGACACACACCGTCAGCGTGGTCAACGTTCGGGAAAGTGATGATGCCACTCGGAGGATGAGGGCCCGGCGACATGATTTGTCACTCACATCTGCGAGACCCGCGAGATCATCGTTAAATCAAAATCTCATTTGCGGTCATTTGCTTCTAATGGTTTTCAATAGAGGGCGAGTGTTAGCGCCAATGTCAGTCCCTTATTAAACCCGGCTGATAGTGAGATCTCTCACAGCATCTTTTTTTTTCCCCCACTGGGCTCTCTCTCTCTCTCAGTTGACACTGGACATAGATGCCCTCTGTAGCCATAAAGGAGAAATCAGGGCTATGAATCACACATGAATCACTGTCCAGGAGTTCAGCCACCCAGGCTATATCCTAAGCCTCTCCCTCGGCCCGGCACCAGCCCATATCTCTCTCTGATGGCCGTCCAGCGCTGCAGCAGCAGCCCTGCGTCCCTGGAGACCCGCCGGGGGAGCGACCGGCCAAGTTAGAGGCGACCAATTAAATGTCCATGCTTGGTTTATTTCTTTTCTGCAGAGATAACACTAGCCTGTCCTTCAGCTTTTTTTCTTTTTTTTTACCCCCCCCCCCCACCCCCCTCCTCTATGCTGTGCTCTCCCGACAGTAATTTAGATGATGCGTGTAAAATATTCCCCTCAAACAGGGCCAACCAAGCAGGAGTAACATGCTGACTTATTCTGCATAGTCAGTGCAACTGTCGAGGGGCGGCTTGAAAGACAGGGAAGCTATTGGACATGATTTACGCAACTTGTTGCCAAGAAACGATGACAAAAGCTTGGCTTTACTCAAAACACTCCGGAGATTAAATGCACTTTTTTTTCTGTGCCTCCTGCCCCCCCCCCCCACCCCCTTACACACATACACACACACACACACACACACACACACACACACACACACATAATGTGATTCAGTGCTGTGCTGTGTATGCTTGCTGTGTGGTATTTTTAAATGTTCCAAATCTCTCTCTCAGATGGGAGTACTGTATGGTATGGATGGTGAAACAGAATGTTGAACATCCTTTTGTGTTGTAACATTTTCATAACCTGAGACACTGAGTTGTGCATTCATAATGCATCAAGCAAGGGTAAGGAGCCACAGACAGAATTTAAGTGTTTTAGAAAACCACAGATTGCCACTGCAATATGGTACGTATCAGATACTGTGCCTTAAAAGATGACCACTCTGGATAAACATTACCATTACCAAGTATTCAGTTCAGGCACAACGTGTCAGTGTGTTTTTAATCTTGCCATGCATTAAGCCACTACAGTAAAGGATAAACCTTTGTAGAATGCCTTGTGTGGATGGATTGATTTACAGGCTGCATCATGTAATTTTTTTTGTTTGTTTATATACAGTAAATATACACTCACTGAACACTTTATTAGGAACACTATACTAATACTGGGTAGGGCCTCCCTTTGCTCTCAAAACAGCCTCAAAAAATCAATACGATTTTTTCAGGTGCACTTTCAAGCTATGAATCTCCCGTGGTATTAACGGCCCCAAAGTGTTCCAAGAAAACGTCCCCCACACCATTAGATTTAGATTTAGATTCAACTTTATTGTCATTGCAGACTACAAGTACCAAACAACATAATGTTAGCTAAAACAGATAATGTTAGCTTGCGTTCGTTGCCATCAATGTGGCTCAAATAATTCGCTGTTTGGTTGCTATGCAACATATCCTTCTGAGTCAGATATAATTAGCCTGGTCGCGAGCAGGCTAAAAGACTGGCTAAAGTAATGCGTGCGTCAAAATTGTCTCACAGGCGGAAACTATATCCCGAACGACAGTTCCATCAAGTGTCTTTTAGGAAATATTAGTTCCCACTTTTTACGAGATAGATAGATAGATAGATAATTTGATAATTTGAAAGTGTGATCGATCGATAGATAGTTTGATTGTGTGATAGATAACCTGATATTTTGAAAGTGTGATAGATAGATAGATCGATGGATAAATAAATTAAAAAGTGTAAAAAATAAAATAAATAGGTATGTCTATCAACTTGCATTGCTTTCGTCACAGCAGTCTGGCTGGCGCAGTGGTTAAGGCAACCAGCTAGAGTTCTGAAGGTTGCGATTTCGAGACTTCACTAAGTGATTATTATTTATTTTTTTACATTTAACCGAAGATTTCATGCAAAGGCTTCAAACACCATTGTAATCGTGTCAGTTCTTGTAAATTAGCCTGCACCATAATTTTATAGCCTACATACTTTTTTAGATGAGATTTTAGATTAGATTCAGACAACGAAATGCAGTAAAAAGTGTGTCCGAAGAGGGATTTGAACCACCATCTAAAAATTACGAATAGATACTATGGCAGCGGTCGATACCACTAGGCCATTGTGGCGTTATGACGGTTTGTAGCCTGCTGCTGATATCACCACAGTAGTCAAATTCATTTATTAAAATATGAACAAATAACAATAACTGCGGCTAGTATGACCTACGCATTTAATCGGTCAGCAATTTCTTGCCAAACCATTTCCCTCGCCTTTTTAATTGCGGCAGTATTGCACTCTTTTACATCTTATTTTTTCCGTCTTCATAAAGGTCAATAATTCGGAATGCTGCGCAAATGTAGGACCCCTGCAGAGTGGAGTATCTTCATTTCGACAGATCGACTCTTCGGGGCTCTTTATGTCTGCGTGCACGCGCCCATATCGAAGATTTCTAAGCCGGTCTTCTGTGAACACTCATGACACAAGCCTGATCCTCGTTCGAGGAATCACCTGAGGCTTGAATTCCAATCCCGAGTTGCCTGATCGCCTGATTTATTTCAATCGCCGATATACTAATCCATGTTAGTGGAACGGCCCCCAGAAGTGCAAATAGTGATATAAAACATGATACAAAAACAAGACAGTGAGAGTGACACATTACACCCCCTGAATGAATGAGAAGGTGTACAGGTGTTCCTAATAAAGCGGTGAGTGTATGTGTATTTGATTTTAAATTACAGTACCGTTTCGAATAGATTATTCATGACCCAGTTGGGTTTGGAGTAGTTGCCCCTACGATAGCTCATCATAACATTCTCTCATAAACCCAGCTGCTTAAACTCTTTAGGGAGGGCTGTCAACCTGTACAAATGCGTTGAGATTGCTTGGTGGACCAGAATGTCCCCGTGGAGAGAGGAAACGGGGTCTTAATCTGACCCTGGGTGTCTGAGGAAGAGGAGCCAGCCTCAGCTGAGCGGTGGCTGTGGTGCTCACCTCTCCTCTATCACTAGCATCTGCCAGATGTACCCTCTGTTCCCCTGTCCTCGGTCACCCATTTTATGCAGCTCCCCTGGTGTTTACCTGTAGGGGCCAATTGCCTCCGCTGTAATGTTAATGGTGACGGTGATGATAATAATAGCTCCAATATTTGGAATGGTAGCTGGGGGACCCAACACGTGTAAGTGGCTAGCTAATGAGACACGGCTCTTTTTAGCACCTCATTTTGCACCTGTTACAAAGTTACATACGGACCGTGACAAGTGAAAATTAAATGGAGAATTACTCATTAAAAGTGAACTCATTCAAGGGAAGTGATAGCTAGCTACATAACTAATTTGTGTGAGTTTAATAGAGCACTTAATCGTGTGGTCCTTAACATGCATACTATTCATTTTGTAAGTCTATTACCACTACCTTCTTTTGTACTGTGAGGGTAACAACACAATGAAAGAATGAGCTAATGCATGATACGGTTGTTGTATATTGTTGTTTGTTATTGTATACAAACAACAATAACACTAGCTATATTCTGATATCTACACCTTTAAATGACTAAATAATTAAATTATGATTATATAATGATTGGAGCACTTTGAGCTGCAATGTTTGCAGGAAAAGCACTATACAAATAAAAATAAAAATAATAATAATGATTATTATTATACACTAGCATACCATTGAGAATGAAAGAACATATAGGCCGTATGCGTTCTAAGTACGGTAGTATGCTCGTGTGGATATTGCAGCCCAGCCACTGACTCTCAGTAGATGAGCAGTGCTGTGAGTGAAAGTTGGGGGAAGGTAGTAAGGTTGAGGTAATTACTCTGGGCATCCATGTGCTGTGTGTGTGTGTGTGCTGTGTGTGTGTGCTGTGTGTGTGTGTGTGTGTGTGTGTGTGTGAAGGTAGTAAGGTTGAGGTAATTACTCTGGGCATCCATGTGGCGTAAAAGCTGCTCTTCAAGAACCTGGCAGGCTTCTTCAACTTCACCACAGTTCAACATGCTGACGCTGTATTTCTCACAGCCATGTTAGAGTCCCTGCCTTCCATCCCTCTTGATCATGAACTTTACAAAAACCTGCACATTTTTGCATTTTTTGAGGTGCCTACAGCTAGAAAAAGATTGGATATAGCAAGTAAATCTGACAGTCAACGACTGGTAAGCACATTTGAAAATGTTTTTTTCCTGGACGAAGTGGACTGCTTTCTCCATCCAAGGTTTGCTCTTTGAGGTTGACTACTTTAAGTAGAGGAACAGTATGCTATATGCATTGTATGTCCTTAACAACAGATTCAATGGCAGTGATATACAATGTTAACCTGATCTGATTTATTATTCAGATTTATGGTGTCAAGACTTTCATTTTTGTGTTCTCCACCTTTGGAGTATTGAAAAGCCATCTTTCGAAAATTGACCTTGAAATGACTTTGGCTCATTTACTGCGGTCAAGAACATTGCAGCAAAGCCTTTCAAAGTCAATTGAGTTTTCACAGGAAGAGTTGGGTGACTCCTTCTCCCTGCTCAATCTCCAAGGCTATTTTTATCCATCCAACTGACAGATCAAGTGGCACTGATCAGCACACCTGTTCCTCTGAGCTGAGGGGGAGAGGGAGAGCAAAACTGGAACTCATACATCAATGTGTCACCGGCCAGGATTGTCCAACACCCCCTTGGGAAAGAGCTCCCACCGTTAGGTTGTGTCCAAAGACTAACACAACACAAGACCTTATGCTTCAAGCCGGACTATTAAACACTTCCTCTATCACTAGTTGTTTTACATTTGCCCTTGTCTTTGAGGACTGTTCCTTTTTAAAAATATATATATATATATATATGCAGCGGGGGAAACAAGTAATCAACCCATGAATAATTGAATTAAACATATTTCCATTGCAGCTTATTCACATGAAATGTAAACCAGACCATTGGTATTAACTCAGTAAAACTACACAGCTAAAGAAACGGTTACATTCCAATCCATAAAAAAGCAATGTGCAATAAAGTGGAATGACACAGGAAAAAAGTAAGTAAGAAAAAGCGTATGCCACTAATGAGTTCTCCTACCTGTGCTAATTAGAATCAGCTGGGTTAGTGCATGTTGGTGGGTAAGTACTTCCACTCTTTTGAAAAAGGGTTTCCCACCTCTGAATGCAAGTAAACAAATCATTTGTCACCAAGCTTTCCTGCAAGAAACAGCTCATGATGGATAGAGGCAAAGAGCTCTCCCAAGACCTTGGCAACAATATAGTTGAGCAGCATAATAATGGCACTGGTTACCGACGGATTTCTCAACTCCTAAATGTTCCTCTAAGTACCATTGGGGCCATTATGTGCAAGTGGAAGGAACATCATTCAACCATCAACCGGCTCCGCACAGGAGCTCCTCGCAAGCCTCCATTCGCGATCACCCTGGAAGACCTCATTACTGAAGAAAACGCATTGAAGCTCGTTTGAAGTTTGCTACAGAACATTTTTGGCAACAATACGACACAGCATGTTTGGAGGAGAAATGGGTCTGCATATGATCCTAAAAATGTTATTATGGTATGGGGCTTATGGGGTTTATCTTCACATGGTACTGGTGAAATCCCAAAAAGTCTTGAGAAGACTCTGTTGCCATCCACCAGGATGATGAGGATGAGACACGGGTGGATCTTCCAGTAGGACATTGATCCAAAACATACTGCAAAGGAGACTCAATTGGTTCAAGAAGAAGAAAAGAAAGGTGTTGGACTGGCCTAGTCAATCACCAGACTTAAATCCAATAGAACATTTGGAACTTTTGGAAGGAACTGAAGATCAAGATTCACCAGTGGGTTCCCCAGAATCTTCAAGATTTAACACTTAAACAGCCATGAGTAAAAATAAAAATGATATCTTTACACTTGATCAAATTTCAGGACCCTCCTTTCATGAGTTTTCCTAGATATGTGCGTTCTACCACCCAGTATCCTTACATTTTCAAATCAGGATAAGCTAATATAATGCTATTTTGCAGTTTTTCTGTGTAGGAAGCAGGCTAATTTACAAGCGGCCAGCTAGTGGTCGTTGTGTGTAAATAGCAGCTTAGCATTGTAAAGAGTAGGTAAAAAAGGCACGGCTGTTCTAGTGTTAAAGGGGAGCATGTCTATGTTCCCACAGCCCAATGGTCCCACAGCCCAATGTTCCCACATTTCTAAGTAATCTAACTAACCATAACTCTAACACTAACCCTAACCTTAACCCTAACCTTAACCCTAACCCTAACCCTAACCTTAACCCTAACCTTAACCTTAACCCTAATTTCGTGAAAATCTGTAATTGTGCATTTGTTTTTTTAAACAGTCGCAATAGCGCCACCTATGAAATATTAGAAATGTGGGACCATTGGGCTGTGGGACCACTGGGTTGTGGGAACATAGGGATGACCCCATTTAAAGACTATCTGTGTTCAAGAATGTGCCAAAATACCACCGGATCACTGTGAGTCGTTTTTTTCGTACAGGAAGCATCTTGAAGCATTACTTGTGTCCTGTGTCATTCCCTTTTATTGCACATAACTTTTTTTTTAGGGATTTGAGTGTTATATTGGAGTGGAGATGGGAGTGTTATAGAGTAATGCAAAAGTTGCAGTTAGTTTGTAACTGTTGGCTATCCGTCTCCCCCTTCCCATTGCTGGTATCAGAAGATATCCAGAGAGCATTGGGAGTAAGGGAATAATGTCACAGTAGGATAAAGAGACTGTCAGAGGAACCAGTGTTTTTTGAAATGTAAAGGCTTTTAGGGATGGGCGGAGGTCTCCCGGTCACCATTTGTGGAGAGGCTGACATTCCGGTGGCAGAGTATCATCCTGACAGATGGGGCCTTGTAGACCAAACCCCAGTGAGCAGGTGAAGCTGTCTAATTGGGACACACTAGCGCAGCGGAGTGGAAGAGCCGCAGACCTCCAGAGTCCTTGTCACCATGGCTAAGGGCCTACGCTGCTTGTGTTGCCTGGACAAGTGCAAGCACAGTGACATGGGCTGTGATATTATCTCTTTTTTTTATATCTCCTAATAAAGCTATGGCCTCTGAGACACGGACTGAGCGTGTTATCGTACTCAGGACTTTGGTTGGCTGCTTATTTGTAGTGACATGATGCAATTGTGTCTCAAGAACCCAGCCGTCTGGCCAGCCGTGGCCTATGTACTGTCGTTTTATTAGTGTGTGTGTGTGTGTGTGAGAACAACGGTGATAATGATGTCGCTACTGTAACAATGTGTTTTCTTTTTTTCCTTTTTTCCCCCTTACGTTGCACTCCTCCTCCGCCACCTTCATCCACTCTCGCAGGTGAGTATCCTGTTACTTCATAGGTGTTTGTGTAGACTTGGAGAAACCCAAACATAACCGTCTAAATACGCTATGCAGATGTCCGTCGTGTCTCGTCGGTCTTCAATAAAAACGACGTATTAAACGCACAGCACATTGAAAAGTGACATGAAACCTCCAGTGAAGTACAGAAATTCATCCACATCGTCCCCCTGGTTTTATCTGTTGGCCGCACCGTAGTTAGTAAATCAAGAGCCAGGACATCAGAGTTAAGACCACTCCATCAGAACGCTTTAGGGTCACAATCACTTCTTAGATTCCCTCGGAAACACCTGTTCCCTTTTTTTCCCCTAGTGGCCACTTGGGGTCAAATCACATGGTCGTGTTGGAGTTGACCTGTTTTATCGCCCCTAATAAAGCTTACAAAGGACATGTGTAAAGGGCCCCTGTGGCCAAGCTAAGGGCTAATCGTTACTGTGATGTATTGTCCTAATATTGAGTGCCACAACGTGCAGAGAATATACTATACTATATATATCAGACAGTGGTAGGTGCCTTGGGAGGGTCTGTTTTATGGCACATAGGGTTCATAGCATATTATCTGAAGAGGAGACAGCATGGTCCTTGGCCTAAAGCACTCGTACAAGACTTGTTAAATTTTGAACAGAGACACTAGGGAGGAACTCTAAATCTAGTCTAGCAGTGTTCCACAAGTTTTTTTTATTTTTTTATATGGTTTGTTCGAAGTGAAAATAGATCAAGGAATCTTCAGTAGGAATGTAGGAATGTCTTTGGTTTATTGTTAGTTAGTTTTCGTCTCGTGAAACAAATGGAATCACACAAGTTATATGCTGTATGTCCTGTGTGTATAGGGCACATGGGTTCCAATAGTACTATAGTACTGTATAATCATTGACTATGCTTGATTGAGTTTGCCTGGCACAAAGGAGCCTATGGAATTGTCCCAAAATTGCAAACCCCACAAACTATCTGGCACTCAAAGCAGGCTCAAGCAACAAAAAACCAAATCGAATACTATTTCAACCCAGATCTGGTATACAGTATGTTGTGCTATGCCTAGGGGTATAGTCTATTGTGCAAATGTAGCTGAACATGATTGTCACTTACCAATTTTGGCTCCCCTTTTAGATGATTCAGTGCTTATGATTATCATCAGAGGGACCGCAACAGATCAGCATATTGGCCCATTCCACTGCATTGGGGGATCGAGCTCATTGAGACTATTTGATGAATGCCTTGACACATCTGTGACCATTATTTTGTGAAAGCTTCAGAAAAAATCAATAGTGTTTGCTCCGGGTGCCTGGGGCAGTGATACTCCTGAATGCTTTATTTACCATTTCATGCATGCCGATTCAATACCAAAACACTGCTGATGTCGACTAATGAATCTCCCTGCCCTGCCTGTATTAAACCAAAACGCTGGACTACGCGGCACACAAGACTGTAATTACCTCCAAATGTCACTCCCATCATACCCGTTTCATATTCATATTCCATACACCCTGCCACCTCATCAATAATAGGGAAGGTCTGCGCTAAGTGGAGGAGAATAGCAGGAAAGAGAGGTGTTCCCTACGCCCCTTCTGAAGGCCCAGGGAGGCCCCGAGCGAGCATGGCAGCCAGCACTACTCCTCCTGTCTCTCCCAGCTAATGAGGCAGATGTCAGGTAGGGCCAAAAGAGCCACTCCTCGGTGCATTGAGTGGAGAAGGCTAAAAACCGAGGCCTGCCAATATAATTGGCACCTGATGTGTCAGACGACAGGGATGCACTGACATTCATTAGACTTAATAATGCACTACCGGGCTCCTGGCTCTCACCCTCTCTAACCAGCCGCCTGGTCAGAACCCTTAATGCCATTAGGCTTGAAAGGCACCTAGTCAAGCCTTTATTTTGGACCCGTGTCCTCTGCAGTATAGGAAGGAGACCGCAAGGCGAGAGCGAGTTTGAACACTCAGGTCTGCTTACTTGGCTGTCTGTCTGTCACTATCCCTCACTTCGGGGATGGCTACTGTATGTTCAGCTGATGAGGGATATTTTTCCCCCGGGAGACATAAAGACGTTTCAAGGGCATCGTGGTGGTAACCCGCTCCCGCACAGAAACATTTTTTCACAAAATGTCCGGTTCTCCCGTCATGTGGGTGATGCAGAGCACACTTATTATCTGGGCTGAACTGCGGGTCCTCACTCTTAGCTTGAGCCGCTGGTGAGACAGCGCCGCCTCGGCCTGCCAATCAGAGCCCGGCAGACTGGCGTCCCTGCTAGGGGACCGGTGTACACTGAGTTCTGAGCACTCTCCTAGATCGCTCTACCTTGCTGCTTGTCCTTTTCAATCGGGCTTGAGTTCCCTGCTAGTGCTGCGTGAGCAGGAAGCATGTCTGGGGAGAGCAAAGCTCCTTCAGCTCAAGGATCAGAGGCCCTGCTCTTGTGAAAAAGAGAGCTATCTCCTGTTCTGCCTCAGCCATACTTCCCACATACACTCTCTGAGTTTTACAATCTCTGGCTTTTCCCCTTGATTCTACTTGTCAAGGTTGTCGTGTTGTAGAGCCAAAGCTGTCTTGTACTGTGATGGACGTCAACAAGTGTGTCTTTCTTACTGAACCTGTGTATTGCAGTTTTGCTAAATGGATGCTTAGGTTAGGAAAGAATTTGTTATTCTTTATGCACGTATATTCATGGTCGTACATAAGGGATATTTTCTCTTGAGATTTAGCTGAAACCTAATCTTTATCGCTGCCATCATAAATATCATGGATATACTGTATGTGATGGCCGCTGGTGAAACCGTCTGCAATCGACCATGCGTTCGGACTTTAATTCTGAAAATGTTAAATACATTTCAAGTTATTGATCAATTTAATTTGTTGAAAATAAATGACACACTCGCTAGTCAAGACAAAATATCCGATGAGTAATCCCCACTACTACCTAGCTGACGATTTGTTCCCAGTTTCACCAGCTGCCGTCTCATCTTTTGTTCCAGAGAAATCATAGGAGAAACGTAGTCTGCATTTCTACAAATGATTTTGCCTAACATCAAATTTAGTTTAATCTCAAATCTATTTGGAGAGCAATTGTTCTTTATTTCAAATATTTGTCATTCATTAGCGGGTGAGGATGAATAAATGATAGTTGAATACTGTATATTGCAGCTGGGAGGTTCACTGCTAGCCAAATGCCTTTTGCTTCTGATATTGAGCTGCACAATGAAGGCAGTCAGCACATTCTCAGCAAAGTGGAGAGGCTCTGACAAAGGAGAGATGAGAGTTGTTTTATTCATCTGAGAGGAGGATGCTGACCAGTGTTTGTGTTGATCTCGTTCCAGCGAGAGCCTCAGACATGCCAGTCTGTCATTAATTCCCCTCTCACTGCCAATGTTGACTTCTATGACAGAAGTGAGAACAACCGCCCTACAGTAGCTTGCCCCCCCCCCCCAAGAAATGAGCAAAACTAAGTCTTCTGTGCTGCTTACAGTTTTTCTCAATTGCTAAAACACATTTCACAAAACGTTCCTCCATTTTCACAAAACTCTAAACACAACACACTTTTCTAAAGCTACATAAACAAAACCACACCTTCTCTCTTCAAAACTCAAACCACACCAAAACAGCAGCTCAAAGCCTGCAAAAATGTAAACACTATACGCATCATTACAGACTACAACAAAACAACTGAAAACACAATGTTTGAAGTGAGAATGTTCTTTTTTTTCACAACTGCCAAAGCAAATTTTTAGAAACCTTACAGTATCTGTTCTCAGAATATATCTCTGTAGAGTATTGGGCATTCATAGATTTGTGTGTTTCATATGAACAGTATGTAAATCTACAGAAAATACAGTATGTATGTTACGGTACATGTGGGAATACGGTACATGTGGGAAAACTAGGTTTAGGGTTAGGTGCTAGGGTGACTTGGTACATGCTGGCATGTCTAACCCTAACCCTAACCTTAACCCTAACCCTAACCCTACCCCTAATCCTAACCTTAACCCTAGCACCCTAGCACCTAACCCTAACCCTAGTTTTCCCACATGTACCGTATTCCCACATGTACCATAACATGTACACTACTGTACTGTATCACAACTCAATGCAAACACTACAGAGGATCCATAACACACAACAATACTCACTGAAAACAATGTTCAGGGGGTGATGTTTTTTTTATTTATTTATGGAACTATACCACATACACACACACACACACACACACACACACACACACACACCACAATCATTTGCAACAAGTGTCTTAGATTTGAGTCGTTATATTTAATGAATGAAGCCAGGTGTGTTCATTGTGTTCAGATTTTGCTGACTGTGTAAAGCATTTTGCATCATATGAGCTTTAATTTGAGAATTTGAGCAGAGTTTTTTGCGACTTGTGTTTTAGCAAGACAAAATGTGTTTAGATTTATCAGAAAAGGAGGATTGTGTTTTGTGAATTGTGTCTTCATGTGAAATGTGTTTATGGTTTTGGCAAATGAGGGCTAGTTTTATTAAATGTTTTTAGAGAACTGGTCATTTGGTTTAGAGAATTGGCTTTTGTGTTTTAGCAATTGGGAAAAACTGTAAGACCACACATCAGACTGATGTCAGTGAAGAGGACTGTTGCTGTTATGTCCTCTCTGTTGTCATAGATATCAGATACGTGATGATGATGATTGGATGAAATGAATAAAAGAAGACAGAGAATACAGATATAGATCAAACATTTATGCCTCTGGTGAACTTTTACCCGCTTAAACGAGGCAATGAGCTATGCTTTGAAACCTTCAAATGTGGGTTACACAGCTTGTGGTCTCTGTGGTCTGGCTCTGCATAAATAACAGCAAATCGGTAGCGATGTCAAACAGGGTCCACTGGGCTACCGTGAGTCAGAGACGTGGATGCCCTATCTCTGCACAGGCTCTCTGCTTGGTTGTTTTCCATTCATGTATTGAATTGCACTCGCTACAGTACTTTACACTCAGTTGCCCCAATACATGTACCTGTGTAGGAACTCTATTTTAACAACATGACTATTTTAACAACATGACAATATTGATGATTGCTTTGTAATTTGCAGAGTAATGGAGTTGAGCGGTTTGTGTTATACACTGGTAAAGTAGGAGGTCACTGGAGACACCCAAACAATGTTCAGTGCTGGAAAACTGACATGAAAATATGTGGCTGCTAAATGTAGTCCCACCATATTCTAATGTAATGTTTTTCATTATTTTGCTTTCCCCCGTCATCTCAGAAACGGAGGCAGTGTGTAAAAGGTTAGAAGATTTATTTTAAAATGCATTATAATCAAAGCTGTCTGGGGACACACATTGGAAGGTTACATAGGAAGCTCCATAAGAGACTAGTAAATAAAGCTATTTAAGTTATTTTGGAGAGTGATAACATATTTCTGTTTCATATATTCAAGACATGTATTTTGGTACAAGTAACGTGACCAGTTGCTAATAATATTATAGCTGAACATCGATATTTGAAAATAAATCTTCTAACCTGCGCAGTGTTGCACACCATCTCCATCACGTTTGACAGCCAAATATCTCCATGGTCATTCTTGTTTGGGTGTCTCGACTCTCCAGTGATGTTCTACTTGACCATAGACTGTTCCTTATTCCACTGTAATAACACAAGATGCTCAAATCTGTATCCCCTGTACATGACGTAACAAATATGTTGTTATAATGATGTTACTACAGTAATTACAGTGTTATTACACAGTTGTAGGGCAACTTGATGTAAAGTGTTACCAGAAACTCACAATGTAAAAGTCAGAAGTGTGTTTCCTTAAGCGTAACTGTCTTTCTACAACCTGCCAGCAGGTGATCTGGGGGGGGGGGGGGGGGGGGGTTAATGATGCAGGCTGTGGCTGAGGTGATGTTGGATGAGACTTCTCAAGTGGTTTGTGTTTAAAACATATTTTTGTATAAACTCAGGCTTTCAAAGCTTTGTTTCTAAGAACATCTTTATCTGGCATGGTGGATAAATCCCTATAAAAGGCATCAAAGCGAGTCTGCCAGTAGCCATGAAATGCAGGAGTATATTGAACTGACATGAAGGTCAGAGACAGCTGTAAGTTTCCGTAGAAATTAAGCCTTTCCGTTGAAATGTGCAGTACGGAGCTCTACAAAGCTAAATACAGTTATATAGTCTCTATGAGATTGAGAAGCAGTGATATTTTAATTGTTCATAACCGTGTGTATAATACACAGTGTAATCTTGTGTAACGGTTTTCTTTCCTGTTTGAAAATAGCACACAGTAACCATGGCCAGGTTCTATTAAGAGTTCTAACTTATCTTCATTTTGCTAGAGTTCTGAGTTATAAATCTAAATCTAATCAATTTACTCTCAAATCCACTTTTTCTTGGTCGACTCGATCTAACCCATAAATACACTTTACCTCACATAATGGCCATGTTCATTTGGACATGTTTTTGCAGTGATGAATGGTCATAGACCAGGGTAGGATCTAACTGTCCATCCCCAGGGACCAGGGGCTGCTTTTACTAGCTGTTTATTCAGTCTTGGAGATGTTGGTATTCCCAACCACAGCTTCACACCGTTCCTGACTCCAATCCTGCCTTCTCTTCTCTCTCCGTCTCTGCTGACTCCACAGTTCTCTGCGGCAAGCAGAGACATCAACACATTCACACCAAGAGATCAGGGCCACTCTGAGAACAGACCTCGCCAGCTTCGTGGCAGCTTTTTTTTTCTTCTTTTTTTCTTTTCTTTTCTTTCCTTTCTATTTTTTTCCTGGCCGCAGGGCTGGTGTTTTGTAGGGAGGCAGCAGACCTCAGTGAAACAGCGTAGTTGATTGCATCTGTAAATCTAGGATGAGTTGGGCAAGAGGGAGACAATGGCAAGGTCAGGTGGATGAGTGCTCACACACACACGCACACACACACGCACACACACACACACACACACGCATGCACATACACACACACGCACATGCCCACGCACACACACGCACACACACACACACACACACACACGCACACACACACGCACACACACACACACACACACGCACACACACACACACACACACGCACACACGCACACACGCACACACACTTTCACTCCAAATGTAATTAGCATTAATCACTTCTCCATTGTAAATGCTGCCGGCTGCCAATTATCAATAATTATGCCCTATTAGCTTGAGGGAAGGTAACGAGGTTCACCGCTATTTTCACTGGACAACATTCAGTAAAACAAATCTGCTTGGTGAAGGTTATAAAAGTAACACCTCCCGATTTTTAAAGCACTAGTCATCCAGCATTTTCAGTCACCTGACTGGTGGATTAAATGGCAGCTGGATGCAGCTTCTTGGGTATTTTAGATGAAGGTAATGTGTCATTCACCTTCTTGAAGTCATCATGTGTTACGAATCAATTTCTAACAAATCTTATACCTATACATCTAGTGATGTACTGAACTGAAGCAGGTGTTGGAATGCAAGTGGTTTAAATACCTGAAATATCTTTCACATAGTAGCATGTGTGAGCTGTCTATTAGATGATGTGATGTGAACATAGTCCAATAGTAATGGCACATGTCTTAGTAATGAGCTTCAAAAACGAAGAAATGCTTATCTTCTTTACTGCTGAATAAGTCCTGGAGTCCTGCTCTTGGTTAAGAATGCAGGGAAGACAAGCCCAGAGGCGATGGTGGGGGGATTTCAGACTCATTTGCATTCCACAATTGATTTCTCACTACCACCCAGTCCGCACTGTCAGTCATTCTTTCTTCTGAGTTTTAATTAAATCCCTGACTGAGTTTTCTGTTCGGATTTCTGATTTGAAGTCGGAATCAATAGGAGCAAAGTGTCCAAAGATTGGACCCCGTTCAGTAAATCAATTCCAACAATGCTTCCAGCCCTGTGCCTCCAGTTCAGGGAGTCCTAGTGTCTACACGCTGGGGGTGTCCGTGAAGATATTATCTCTCCAATTGTAACCATCCTCACCCCCTACTCAGTGACACTCTCTCCTTAATCCTAAGGTGCAGCGACAACATCTATAGGCCTTTCCATCTCTACTCCCTTGTACACTGGCTTTAGAGTAACCTTAAACAAGAAGTGTGTTTTCATCATTTTTAATCCACACTTTATTTTAAAGTTCAGTATGAACCGCTCTTGCAATTCAAGATACCTTAAAAACAACTACTTAGTATTTTGTTCCCTTGCTCGCCAGCCATGGAAATGCACATGTGAATGATTGTTTCATGTGCATTTGGAATGGAATGCATTAAATATGCATTGCTTTCTGAAGTTGTCAGGAGTGACACTCAAAGATGTCCGACGTCTGATGCTATAATGTATGGTGAAATGCATAATGTCAGGTGGATGTTCGTGTTTTGAGATGGGCATGAAGATTATAGGCTGTAGATTTAGATGTTGTATTTAAATAAATACAGTTTACGATTGCGACTCGCAGACACGGCGTTGGCAGTTCCCGCTCGTTAGGCCTTGCCTCAGGTATGTACTCTGTTGCATTTTTTATTAAATCAGAAGGGAGCAACAGCTCTCATCCAACACCCTCCATCTCTCCCCTGACGAAAGTCACCTGTCAGAAATGATGAACTCCTATTTGATGAGGGGTCAAGTGAAATATTAAATAGGGGATCGAGCATACCACACTATCAATTACAGAGTGATATATTCATAAATCATTGTAATGGTTCTGAGAGCTGAAAGGCAAATGCTTTGTTACAGTGCACTGGCATTTCAGCAATTGGAGTCTCTTGTGGCGTCGTTTCCGCTTGGCCGGTTCTCTATGTTCTCGACGTAAGAAGCCAGTCTGCTTTGATTCTCGTTGAAATTCCTCATGAGTCATGACAGGGAACATACAGACGGACATACAGCTCTCAACCCATTTTTATTAGATACATTTTATGGCTCACTGGCCTAACATTCAACACAAACCATACTAGTGTAACTCACTGCCTGGGATGATGATGGATAATCAAGGAAGGGAACCGATGAGCATTAACAGCGGATCCTAAGAGAGGATGCAGAGGATGGGGCTTGCACACAGGCAGGTAGTAGACAGTCAGCAAGGAGGATACCGGTAATAGATAAGAAGTCTACATCTAGCCACACAATGACCCACTTCATTGATTGTTGCATTATGTGCTTCTGACTCTGACTTTTAGGCCTGTGTTCAGACTGAAATATTTATTTTCGAATCGAGCGCGGTTGTTTTTTTTGTTCTAGAGTAGTCTGAACATTGAATTTCGCGAAACAAACACAACGAAATGAACCAAACTCAGTCGGGAATGCAGAACTATATTTATTGAGGGTGGGGGGCAACCCATGACATAGGCTACATTTTGTTAGCCCATAGGATTTGACCCGAACCCGTCCGACCCGATCTCACTATTATTTTTTATTAACGCAAGCCTGCCCAATCCACGGGTAAACCCAACCCGTGTGTCACTGCCGGACACACACACACACACACACACACACACACACACACACACACACACACACACTCGCTCATACACAGCCAAAAGTTGACCTTCTGTGTATTGTGCGCTGGATGAAAGGCTTCATGAGGGCAGGGACGTCAACCTCATCCGCACCTCATCCGCACCCCCACTTCCTACCTGCCTGAACTCAGTCTCAGCCATTTGACCAAACGAGTCACGCACGGTTAGCTTTGATCCTGCTAGTTGTGAACAGAAAGTGAACTTGGTTCCTTTCCTTGTAATAAAGGAACAGATGCTTCACCTAGCAAAAATGTTCCACTCAGAACTGAACGTGACGCTTTCCCATGAGCATTCTCACTCACCCGCACCTGAACATTTGCTACGCACATGTAACGCACATATGCTCAGCCAGAAACAAACACATGTATTTGATCAGACTACGGCTAGGTAGAAGGATAAGCTATTTGATGCTCTGACTGACATTTACCTGGAACACGCTTTGTTTACCAATGACACAAATTGAAGTTGTAGCTTCCTGTAAATAGGAAGCCATCTTGTAAACGAACAGGCACACAACAAGACTTCCTTTTGTAGAATTAATTTATAGAGAGTTTGCAGAGAGCCTGTGAAGTTCCATTTCCCTCTCTGTTTGACAGCCAGAATGAGTTGGAAATTGAGCTTTGTCAAGCAGTCAGGTTTGGTAATTAGTTTCTGGTTCCTCAATTTAAATGTACCTGGAGACGACCCAGGTAATTTGCTGTAGGCATTCGCCGTTGTTGAATGAGTGATCAAAATCATTCAGACTGCAGACTCACTATAGTATAGCTATTAGCCATTATCATGCAAGAGTATTGGATTCTCTACTGTACATCTTTCACATAATCCTGAGTTAATCACAAGAGGTCAATGTACAGTATATGATGCAACCTTTCTAGCAGTCCTCCCAAACATTATAGGATATGATCCTCTGTGATAATATAGGATAAGGATATGATCCTCTGTGATATTATAGGATATGATCCTCTGTGATATTATAGGATATGATCCTATCTGATATTATAGGATATGACCCCTATATGATATTATAGGATATGATCTTCTGATATTTATTTATTTATTTTATTTTGTTAGTTTTGCAGATGCTTGCCTAATTCTTAAGGTTTTACATGGGCTTGCACCTCCTCCACTGAGTCAGTTTATAACTCAGAAGGATAGTAACAGCAGGGCAACAAGGGCAACTACGAGAGGAGACTGTGATGTACCATTTAGACGTAGTAAGTTTGGGCAAACAGTCTTCTCAGTCAGAGCCATCCATTACTGGAATACTCTTCCTACTGATTTAAGAGACTGCAACAACTTTCTAACTTATAAACTTAAACTTAAGGGGTGGCTTGAATTAAACCAAATTTGTGATCATGAGTAATCATACTAATTTTAAGCATTGCTCGTAAGCACTGTTTTTAATTATATCAGTCACTTTGTTATGTATCGGTGTATTGTCTCGTTTTGACCTTCTGTGTATTATATATATTGTAATGTTGCATCATTTTGCTGTGCCTGCTTATTGTCTTGCGTTGTCTTGTATTGTCATGTAGTGTATTGCCTGTTGTGTCGTTTTGTTGTGCTTGCTAATGTTTTTAATGACACTACACTCATTACATTCATTTTGTAATAGCCTGCTTAGGGACTACAGATGAAAATTAGCTCATGAGCTAACTCTGGCACATTTACATTGATGTGGAAACTGATTTGTTGATTAATGTGCACTGTCCCTGGTAAATAAATAAATACATCAATAAATAAATATTATAGGATATGACCCCTATTGCTATCACACGAGAGGGAGTGCTGTTATACTGAATATCAGCACGGCTGTTATTCGGTCGTAGGTACGAGGCTACAGGCCGCAGTATAACAGCACAACCTCGAGTGTTTTTATACAACAGTTCTACAGCGCCATTTATTAGTTAACAGTAATAAGCGACAACAGATTACGATTTGTTTGTTTATTTATTAATTTATTTTGGCTCCGCCAACAAAGAATTGTTCAGCAGCTGAACTTTAGCTGGACTGTTGCCTAGTAACCTGAACACAAACATCAGCAGGCTAGCTACTTTGTATTAACGGTCATATAATAGAACACCTGTGCGGCGGAGTGATACATAGTTAAAAGTCCCAGTGCTGATATACTGTATATCGGCACTCATGGAATGCCTCTTGTCCAATCAAATGACTTGGTCGGAACTAACTGTTAATAATAATATATCCTATAATATAGGATATGATCCCTGTGATATTATATGATATGATCCTCTGTGATATTGTACTCAGTTCAGTCCTATTCAGAGTTGGGCTGATTATGGTTTCATCTGAGGATGTTTGAGGATGAATGAATGAATGAATGGTCTTTATTGTCATTAATATAGTACAGGTACCATACAACGAAATTTGGGAGGGGATATGATTATTTTAAAAACTGGATCAATTCAGCAAGAAGGTAATTCATAGTATAAATATATTTTTGGGGGTGGAATATGCAAAGCAATGTCATCAGCAATTCCAGCAACAAAATCAATTTGGTGGGTGAGAGTCTAATAATGACTGATTGATTCAGCGGTATTGCGACGATTAGGACTGCAGACACCTCATGTGTATACATGAGACACAAATGTAACTCTGATGAGCAAGGATGGGCTTTAATTAAAGCAACTTTCTTTGGGGTTTTTCCTAGTTTTCTTCTTGCTGTGGCTTCGCTGAAACTAATAGCAGTTAACCAGGAATTGGGTATTTAATTTGGTTTTGACTGACTGCATTTCATGAATAATCATTCATTGTGCCATATGCAAATAATCTGATTATGGTAGTCTTTAAGTATTTAATACCAGGGGACTTTCCCTTTACTTCACGTCTCACTTCCCCAGTCATTCAGGTTATCATGCCTACTCTATTGGAAAAATAATTGACATGTGACAACACGTGCTCTACGCGTGACATTGACTATTGAGTATCTTTTCTTGTGCCTTACCCCATAACCTCAAACACATTGCAGTTTTTTTCTGCAATGTGTAGATACAGTAGATAGTGTTTTCTCGCACAATTATATAGATGAGACCGATAGTAATCAACACCTGTCTGAATACACTGGAAGAGAAGGTGTCACTCCCCATCACACGTGTCTAACCTTCTCACCATATCCTGCAATAGGCCTACCACTTCATTAGCGGGGAGAATAATGTTGGAGTTTGACATTCCCATATTGATTAGATTACATATTCCCATACCGCAAACAATTGAAGGCAAAGTGGAGAGCCGAACCCGTCCTCTGTGGAGTCTGCCGAGCTGCATAAGCATTCCTCTGTCCTTCAGCTCAGCTTCGGCAGGTGTTCATTTGGTTTAACTGGTGATACTGTACGGTCCTCGGTGGGGGGATGACTAAGTTAAACATCGATGGGTTAAGCAGGCTTTAGAGAGGGAGCCTTTAAAGGACACGGTTTAGATAGCTCAACCGCTGACAGTTGCTAGTCCGGCCTCTGTGGACTTTCTCTTCTCTCCAGCCGTGCTGGGATCAGCAGAGAGAGGTAGCATGTCAATAACTGACAAAGCCTGTCTCGGTCAATCAGCATACAGAAGTGCTTATGGCCTCGGGAGTAAAGATAGGACTCAACACTACACCCATAACTGACAGGCGTCCAGATCTACGGTCTATAATTACTCTGAGCCCACCTCTCTCAGACTGCAGCCTTTAACAGTGGACACATCCGCCATGTAATTGCTTTTCATGGCAGGAAATGGAGGCAGGGTACTTTAACGGCTGTTTATCACCTTTTATAATGGAATATAGTTCATGTAGATGCGTTTCAAAAGGCTTGTCATAAACACATTTTCCATGACATTATCATGCTAGTGTGTGCAATGCTAGCAATATTCTTTTGCAGCCAATTGCAGCCAATTACCGATAAGAGCATGCACATAAAATCATGACTCCTTTGGACTCGTACAGCAGTTCCCATTATTCCCACTACAGACTACATTTCAGATATTATACACCAACCGATACACTGTTATGTTTGTTTGTCATGGCTAACTGATAGTGATAGCGAACTGATTTTTTTTAACCAAAACCATGGATGGAAGTCAATGTATCCTAAATGAGTATGCTATAAATGTCATGCCTAAATCATCTCAAAGTCATTGAAATATGGTCGTTGAGTTTTTTCTGAGAATTTACTTTGTTTGTTTGTTTATTTTTTTTTAGCAGTTAGCGGTTAGTGAGATCTGCCCAGATAAACAGAACCAAAGTGTAGATTGAAGTTTCTCCTGGTCCATAGACTGTTTTCAGGGTAAGGAACTAAATACTGTATGTGATTTTGTCAACTATCCCTTTATTTTTCCACTCAGTTGATTTTGCGGGAGAATTCTGCTGGTTTGCTTGGGTGCAAACCAGCAGAAAAGTGCTTCCACTCTCTCTGTTTCCAGCTAAACCTGGAGTTCACACAAAGAACACTTAAAGAACAGTGCAGTAGACTGAAGCGCCGGTCCTCTCCTGCCCTCAGCCCCTCTCCCCCCTCAGTGTCAGGGATTAGGCTGCCACCTCCTCTTGACTTCTCTCCCGCTTCAAATGGAGTGGGTCCCTGTTGAAATCCAAGAGGGTGCTCACCATGTAAAGCCTACTCTCACACACTGTTCACACTGTCCGTCCCCGCCCTCTACCTATCTCAACCCCTGTAGGATAAAAAAAAAGGTTAAAACTCCACGAGAAGCCCCCCCAGTGATCTACAGGGTGTGAGAATAAGAGTGTGTGGTTTAAAGGACTTTAGCTGCTGACTGCAGCTGTGAAATAGTAATGTGTAACTGAGTCCTGGGGAGCCTGTAGCGGATGAGAAGAGCGGTGTCAGTTGGATTTTCCAGGTAACCCATCTCCACCCTGCTGCCCGTTTCCTTTCATGGCTGGAGGCTTTGTGTGTCGGTGCGGCTGACGAGAGAGGCGAGCTGTCAAACCGCAACGAGGAGCTAGGGAGATGCTCCGTCGAGAGACGCAACAGCACTTAATTCGAATCCTTCTTCTTCTCCTTCTGCCATAACGTGCCTGCTCAATAGATTACCCGTCAAACGCATCTGTCCTTAACGCACACCCTCTGCAAGCTACATCCTCCTCCTCCTCCTCCTCCTCCTCCTCTGTGTTTTCCAAATGAAAAGTGAAGAAAGGAGGTTAACATTACGGTATGGTGACTTTGGTAATCGACATGGAATGTGTCAGACATTGTTAACTTAAATCTTTCTGCTCGACAAGGTCCCCAGGCTTGTTGACATAGTTCCCCCTCCTCCTTGGAACAGTGAGTGATTCAGCAGCGCCCGCCGCCACAAACTTTCTCCCATGCAGATAACCACTGCGTTTACCTGCCCTGCTACTGCAACCGGCTCCCTTGCTCAGTCAGGGGGAATGCGGTGACTGGCAACAGATAGGAGGAGAGCATTTAAGAGGCAGTGTAAAAATTAACCGGCGTAATGAGGAAATAAGTGACTTATTGGCGTCACACTCATTGCCTTCATTAAGGCTCATATTTATGAGCATCTATCATGAGAAGAGCAGCCAAGAGTGAGACTCAAGGTTTATGGAGCGTGGATTGTCACCTTGTTCCAATTATCTGTTACCTTTGACTTGCGGTAAGCGTATAGGCATTAGGTAGCGTAGAACGACGTGGCTCGTAATGAGCTGTTTGCAAGTGGGTAATGTATGTAAACCCCAGCCAAATCAAAAGCATCTGATGGTTCAGAAAGCCCTGCCTTGTTATTCATCGAGGCTTCCTGTTGAATTAGTTCATATTAGAGGGAGGATGCTCAACGACGGAGAAGAAAATAAGATTGCTACAGTACATCATTATATACGCCCTAACCATTAAATGTCTGCATGAATTTACATTCAATTTTATCACATTCTGTTCCAAATTAAAAACATACTCAGCCTGCTTTTATGCATTTATGTAATCCCCTATTTGTTATGACACTCGGTAATTGTGGAGGTGTATTTTAGAGACAGTGTGTTGACAAATACATTCGAGTCATAGTTTAAAATAGGCAATACATTTGCATGAATTATAGTTAGGGTATCTAGCATTTAGATAATTACTGAATCTGTACTGTGGCTTACCTTTCCCATAAATCCACAGCAGAGGAGAAAAAGTAGCTAGAGTTTAACACAGCTGCCGCAGTGTGAGGGAAGAGAATGTTTAATTCATAGTGCAAAGAGTTACTTTCACATGCTGCATCAGTTCAGTTGAGGAAGACTTCCCTCTGTGAGGAAACAGCTTGTGGTATCCAATGTCACAACATATCATTTCTTATCCACATGTGGTGGTACATGGACAAAGAGATAACGCATCCTCACTGTGCTGGAAACGAGGCACAAATTGCAGTGAAGTCAGTGATTTTCCACTCACATTATGAAATAGCTTAACGACCGCAATGATCATGATATTTTCGTGTCATTGTTCTTGAGGCCACTGAACAAAATGGCGGCCGTGGCTCCATTGCTACCAAGTGGAGGAGACAGAGAAGACATCAGGGATATGCAAACAACAAATCTGCCATCTACATTCTACAGAGGACATGTCAGGATTGACCTAGTCTAACTAAGCCAGCCTCTCTGTAAGATTCTGGGTTGTGAGATTAGTTTTGCTGCCGTTGCGTAGGCGTGTGTCTGAGTAACACATTCACTCCAAAGGTTACACTGTACCTGTCACAGAAAGAACATCATTTAATCCTCTTGTACTCGTGAAACAATTTTCAACTTGTCAGTCAATGATCTATGCAAGATTACAAGGTTAGAGTATCTCCCTCTCCGGCTGGCACGTTCTTTGTCTAGGTCTGTTTATCTGTCTCAGATTTTTCTTTCTTCTCATTCTTTTTTTCCCCTCCATTCCTTATCATCCTCCTTTTGGTATGACGAACATACACCTTTGATGCTTTAAGTCCTTCTGACTGCAGTCAAATACTAGAGTAATTACTTGAGTTGGAGTTCAGTGATTTGTGGGAAAAGGACTGTTCCATATTCCATTTATGTAATAACACAAACAGCTCAACTCTATACAGTAGGCCGACAGCATCATGTACAGTATTATCTTATTACTATGTAACAACATATTTATACATATATACGTGGTTACCACAGTAATTACAGTATTACTACTAACACACGTACTTCGGAGGTAGTGTGACAAATGTTGGTTTGCGAGTGAGGAACACATTCTGTCAACGTATGGGGTTATGTAGGAAAAAGATCTCCTGTAAATAGTGGTGTTAGCAGATGATTGTTGTGTATTTACAGTAAAGTCTGTATAGTTGCTTGATGTGTGAGTCAGTGCACTGTGTGTGTCTGTTCATTCAGCTATCTAACCACAGCATTTGTGGGTGGCAGTGAGTGGGGCCAGGCAGATTAGATTTCAGGGGACACAATTGGATTTGATGGTGGGACATAAGAGCTTTCATACGCTTTTACAGCCCTGAATGTCTTAGCCATATCAGCTTTGATAGGATTGTGGTCTAATTTTGGGATGAATCCCAAGGAGGGTGTGAGCACAAGCTTATTGTTCTGGCCCCTGGAGTGATGTAAAGGTCTCCCTCCCCCCCCCAACACACAGGAGAAGTAGTAGAGGTGGGAGTGGGTGGTAGGGATTCGGGGGTGGGGCGCTTGGGGGGCATTTGAAGAGTCTAGATCTATCTTAATCTAAAATCCCATCTAGTATCGTCGCCTGCTATAGCAGATCAATATTTGTTCTTTGTTCCCCACCCCCTCCCTGTTAAATCGATGTGGTACTGTAATAAACAATAACAGCAAAGGTGTTTGCCAAACTGAATTGAAGGAATAACCTGGTCGAAAATGAGACACTTACACAGAGGCAGAGACATGTTGGCAGCAAGCACAAAGACAGTTTTTGTGCAGAAAGTGGGACTTGTGGATGAGATAAAATGCATTCAGACTGAATTCTGGTAATCAGTCCCCTTCCAACGCCTCTGTACTTGGTCTATTTTGATTGCATTCATCCACAAATTGCTCTGAGAAGACAGAATTTCACTTGAGTGGGAAAGAATTGTTCTCTCTGCATACTTCTTTTCTCTACCATAAGTTATGATGAATGAGAAATGCAAACAATGTCCACTGGGAAATTACATAATATTTGATATGAACATGTGAGGAAATTGTCAATCTCTGAACTGCAGGCTCAGTATGTGAAACGTAGTTTGTTCTATTGATGGAAATCCTCTAGCAATCACAGTGAAACTTTGAGCCATGTCCCTTGCTCTTGTGTTATGTCATCATTTCATTCTATGTTTTGAAAAAAATGGCAGATAGAAATGAGATAGATCCACGCACTGGTTACTGCTCCCCCAAACTTTATGGGAGCAGTGTGGAGATCTTTCTTATTTCTCAGTCATTTCATTCTATGCCAACATGAGAGTAGTGTTGTTTCCAATTATTGAAGAATTCAGCGTCATTCGCAAGAACTTTAACCCAGAATCATGAAACACGGCACGTGATGTTATACTGTCCGTTGTGCCAGTGGATGGTACGCACGTGAGGTTTGCCTTGATGTTGAGAGTGGCATGGGAGCTGTATCTCAGACATGGGGAGGATGTACATTTCGGGACACATCATCAGTAATGTACCTTTGAATCATGGGGTGTTTCGGCCTTTCAACACTAGACACCCTCATCTAAGGTGGCCAGCTACAGGGTGATCAAGCCTGATCTTGTGTCCCATGCCCAATCATGAGAATTGCCTGGTTGTTTAAATGTTTAGTTTGAAACGTGACGGAGCTACCGTACTACGTGGTGTCCTTGAGGAAGGACTCTAACCAGTTGTGTTTCCGTTTCCGTAGGTACCGCTGGTGGTGATGCCCTGCCAGATTCTCTACCGTCCGTCCCGGGCACACTCCCCCATTTCCTGCAGGAGCCAGAGGACGCCTACATCGTCAAGAGCAACCCCATCAAGCTGCGTTGTCGTGCAGTGCCTGCCCTACAGATCTTCTTCAAGTGCAATGGAGAATGGGTGCACCAGAACGAACATGCATCCCAAGAGTACACGGATCAGGGCACTGGTAAGGTGCACCTCTATGTTCTCCCAGTCTGAAGTGACAGTGAAGTGAAGGGGTGAATGGGTTGATGTTACAGGACAATACATCACCTATCTGGAAAATTAGTATAATTTGGCATTAGTATAACAGTATTGAAAGAAAACAAAACACAACGCTCTTCACCGAACGCTCTTCATCGTGTGATCTCGTTTCTTGATCTCTGCCGGTTAATCGCGGCCGTTCAGCACTATTAAAGAAAGCTCAGTCTAATTACTGGTCCTTTACCAGACAAATCGCTGATTTGTCTGCCTGTTTCTTTTAGACATACGGTACTTCTCTGATCACACTTAACCCTTCAATTAAACTCCTGCTTACCTAATGCAACTATAGCAACTCGTCAAAAGTCCCTGGTGAAGTTCTGATTCTGATTGCCATAAAGGAGATTAGGTTCTATGTTAAGTCCAATTAAGGTTCATGGAGCGGTGTCAGGGGGATGAGGCAGACAGGTTGTCTTGATTAGAGGACTTCCACTTCAAAAGGGATTTTCGGGGAGAAAAAAAAACAAAGCCAATGTGCTGTGACACCTCGCATGGAATGTGTTCTGGATTAGAAAGAAACCTCAAGACTTTCTTGTATTCATGAAGGTCCCTCTGCAGGAAAGCCCGGTTAATTGCTTCTGGATGTTCATTATTGTGTGATTGCTGTGCTGTGAAATTGTTGTGTTGGGCTGTTAATGAGGAAATGAAAGTCAGAAACTTTGATTATTTCTGCGCTGTGTGCGTGGAAAAGTACAAGGGGAAAAGTACATTTTGTATTAACAAAACTCACTTTATGCTACAGTACATCCATGTCCACTTGCTTAGCAAGAAGCAATCAAATTAATTGATTTCACAGATAAGAACGCACGTTATCTTTCAATGACAAAACGTTAAGTGCCCGGTCACCCGTCTTGGCACAACGATCCCATGGTGCTGTTTTAAGTAGCAGGAGGGTGTGTGTACATATTTGAAGTTGCTCATGCTGAATTACTGTCATCAGGCACCTTTGCAAAAACTATTATACCATGAACACATTAGGAACACTTTATAATTAATATACAAATACAAACTTGTTGGCACCAGGAAAACGTAAGTAGCTAGACATTACAAGGCCTACAGTAAGGGCGGCGGCTGTGGCTCAGGAGGTAGAGCTGGTGTCTAACATTAAGGCCTACAGTAAGGGTGGCGGCTGTGGCTCAGGAGGTAGAGCTGGTGTCTAACATTAATACCTACAGTAAGGGCGGCGGCTGTGGCTCAGGAGGTAGAGCTGGTGTCTAATGATCGCAAGGTTGGCGGTTCGGCAGTTCGATTCCCGGCTGGCCACGTGTCGAGGTGTCCTTATGCAAGACACTGAACCCCAAATTGCTCTCACTGAGCGGGTCAGCGCCTTGCATGGTAGCTTGCCGCCATTGGTGTGTGAATGGGTGAATGAGAGGCCATTGTGCAGTGTTTTTGAGTGCTATATAAGTGCAGTCCATCTAGTAAGTATTTTGGAGGGCAGAGGAGTTGTTCCCTGTACACAGAACACAGGATGACACATAAGTACATAAGTAGGTGTGTGGCGAGTCTGGCCATTATGTTCTCCAAAATAAAGCACTTTAGCTGATCTTTAGCAATGCCATAGACAGATGCTCTGTCGTGATTCTGTGCAACTACAGACCACTTCTCCCATGGTGGGAAAATGAGAGGCTATTATAGAAGCTTACAGAATGGAATTCATTTTTCATAATGTTATTCTGCTACCATTACCATTATATGGTTTATTTGGTTAAAGGGAGTGTGTGATCGTTGTAAAGTCAAATTATTTTAAGATCTAAGATTTTGTGTAAAATCAGTTTTGTATTCATGTACTTAATTCAGATCCGTTCAGCTCATCAGCAGTCTGGAGTGAATAAGTAGCAGCTCGTAGTGCTCGCTCCAGACTGCCCCCCCCCCCCCCCCCCCCCTTCCCCCCCCACACGACTCCTAACCTAACACACTTTCTCCACTCCGCAATCTCCCTGATTTTGATTCTAGGGAGGATTTTTGAAAAACAAGGATCCTTCTTTTACCTCTCTCTGCCTTTGGGAAGAGCAATTATAACTTTTTTTTTATTTTTTATACCGTCAACGCACTTCACCGTCGCGTAGCGTACTGGCCTAGGTGGTGATATATGTTGTCTACCAGAGTACTCTGTACTCCTCACCTTAGCCCGCTGCATAGCTCACTTTATATCAGCATCAAACTCATAACCCACTGATAACAACACGCTTAACAGGGATAAGGGGGCTTTGTCCTGCTCCTGTAATGGACAGCAAAATTGTGTATTGGATTAGCCAAGTTAATCAGAGCAGCAGATCTGTGAAGTATTGGATGTTATTGATTAGGACATGGGCCCTCAATGCCACGAGGAGCACAGGATAAGATCTTTTATTTACCAACCAGACAGATGAATCACAGCCTCAGATAAGCGCTTGCTACCATGCCCTTGAGTCCGTCACCAGCACAGGGAGGAGAGAGCTGGGCACAGTAAGGAGAAGGTAAGGAGAAATTGTTGTTTGTGTGCGTGTGTGTGTGTGTGTGTGTGTGTGTGTGTGTGTGTGTATGCGTGTGTGCGTGCATGCAAGTTGGAGAAGCAATTTAACTGCACTGGGCACAATTTGTGGAACATTTACATTACTTCTTCAAAGGAATAATCAAGCCAACTGTCACATTCCGGTCTGTTTTCACAGAAGCCTATGATGACTTTTTTCTAATAAGATTTAATATGAATGCTGCCCCTGAATAGTCAACTATTCTCTCTGCTGCCCAGTGCATATTTTTTACTTGATGAGGTCTGTGCACTTGTCCACCTCTTCTCTTCAACTGAACTGAACAGAGAAAATGAAACCCACAACAGTTAGCCGTGTCTTCTTCTAGGCTTAAGTTTGCCGTAAAAGTACAGGAGTTTTTTTTTTTAGGTCAGATGCATAGCTAAAATGTCTGCTTTCTTAATGTGCGATGGCACGTTCTCCTTGTCGTTTTACACGAGTCGTAGGGCTGCCTCACCCTTCCACTCACCACCTATGCAAAACGGGGTAGCCTAATCGGTTATAATTCATTATTGAAAATAGGCTATTTGTCAGCATGTAGGCTGAGAGAAAGCGCTTCATCATTAGGCTATAGTATGAGCGGGGGGCCTGTCTGCACAAACTAATGGCGGTGTCCTGTTCACCTGCGCTTCCCTTTCAAAACATAACAGTATGCCCAAAGTCCATGCCAGTGCTCCCATGCGCCTTTTTGTGCATTGTGCCCTCACATTATGCTAGTTAGTATGGCAGCATCTCAAGCACGTAAACGATGTCCCGAGTTGTGAAATGCTAACTGGCTCGTTCCAACGCGTTAACTTATTCTTGATCTGCACTTGAAAGTCAAACCGGTGCATTTTTTCCGATGGCCAAAACGCAGATCTAAATAATTCATAGCCTTTACTTGGCCGTCCTTCTGTTTTGACCTGGTGTACACAATGTAAATTCAGACCCCATTGGTGTCTTAAAACTCACAGCGGGATCATTAAAAATAACCACCGACAGATGTGCAGAGGACTCTGGAAAGGGGCCTCCGTCTTGACTTCCTGTCAATAACAGCTTCCCTGACAGGGTCAACATGTCTCTACATAATTGAACAGCTGAGATGACTCGGTGAAACCAATGTCACAGTATCCCCCGGCGCGCAGGACCGCAGATGACGACGAGGAGCCTTAGGTTGTAATGGCGACCTCAAATAAAAGCCGGAAGACAAAGAAATGTTTTAATTTGTGTGCTCTCCTCATTAGGGACCTGAGGAAGAATTGTTTTGACTTTGACTGCACTTGACTTTTGTGTTCTGCGCCCCCTCTCAAATCATGTGTTAAGACACGCAGTTTCAGGCCCATAATTCTCACAGTATTTTAACTCAGAATGATTATATCCTTTGAGGATATTCATAAGTGGATTCCAATCAACGCATTTAAGTGTGAAAATATGTTGCTAGCTGAGTGTGGAGGCACTTGCAGTGCTGCCTTGAGGATAAGCTTCAAAGGTACAATATGTAACAGCTCTTTCCCCTTGAAAATGTCACAAAAATAAATAAATGCTGAATCATTACTTATGATGCATTGGCAGTCTGTGACATTGCATGCACCTGCCAAGACAGTGCCCTTGAATTGGCTTTTTCCAAAACCCTCTGGACATTTCGAGGGCGTCCACCACCACTTGCTGTGTGTTTAACCTGTGACTTGCGTGTGTGTGGCTCATTGGCTACCTACTGCACTGGCTGGGAGACGCAAGCATTTTCTCTCAGTGCTGGAAGCAACGGAAGACTTTCTGTGCAAATACGTTCGTAAAACACGTATTATGATTTGAAACGTCTGATGATAGTAAACTGTCCTGTTTGACATCACACAGGTCCTTCGCTAGTTTCAAGGTCACATCACAAAGACCGTTGCCGGATATAAAAAAACCGTGATGTGGTGATTGACAGATTCATTGTTTCAGTTAGAAGTAGCTTGCATTGAGCAAGGGGAGCGAGAGAGGAGGAGACACTGTTCTAAACTGCCCTTCCCATTGCAGTGAAACATGTGTCCTCTTGGTTTATACCTCTCAAAGAAAAAAAGAGAGAGCTCTGTTCTCCACCATCCTGCTGGGCGTTCAACAGACTGCTGGAATGCGATGCACAGCGGCCGCCGTCTCGTGAACAGATTGATCCCTGAATCGTTGGCCAAAAAACACGTTCCCTCCCTCCCATATGTGATCCTCGTGAACCGTCAACTTGTCTTCTGAGCCTCTGTGTTCCGTAGTGGAGGAGGGAACCCACACTGACACCCCTTAACAGTGATGACTGAAAGCAACCTGTAGTAGATGTATGTGAGCGGGATAGCATACTGGCATCTGCCCCTCCTCCGCTTGTGAAGGAGAAACTCTCCTTTATTCATGGTGTTTTTTTGCTCTGAGAGCACAGTACTCTACTGATGTGATGTGAGGGAATGGACCGCTCCCTTGATGCTGTCAGTATTCACGCTGCTTCACTGCCTCCTTTTATGTGTTTTTAATTAAGCTAGTTAAATCTCCCTGTAAGGGCCCAAACGGCCCATGTGCCTCCGAAATGCACACAAACGTTGTCCTGTAAAGACCCCGGCGATATATATTCCATCAAGGCCCATGGTATTGGGGAGAAAACCCATTGGCCCCTTTGTGTTGCATCTGTGCGCTGAGAATGTTATCGTTGTCGAGCAGCGAGCGAGCAACGGCGACTTAGCGCTTGGCCACATCGATTTGGAGGCGAATAGACACTGGCAGATCCAGACAGGCCTGTTGCACTGTGGGGGGGGGACGAAAGAGGGAGAGGCCTGACCACTGCAGATAAACAAGCAGCCATTGCCCCCCACTACTCCCCCTCACCCCCCCCCCCCCCCCCTTCACCCCCCTCACCCCACCTGCCAGGACTGGAGACTTCCCCGGAGCCCAGAGTCCGGGGGAAACGGCAGTACATGACAAACAGGCAGTGACATGACGCTTCCCCCCACGACGGGGACCACAGACTCACCTCACACTCAACCCTCCTATATCTCGAGTGTGGCGATGTTTTTTTGCCTCTTCGTAATGGGCACTAAAACCAGGATTGATGTTATGTCTGCCCCGGAGTTGCTTGGTGAGGCAGTTAATGGGGTTGTTAAATGAACGGTCCCAGACAATACAACACACACACATCCGTATCTGTGACGCTATAGAGACTCTCCGGAGATGATTTTATTTGGGCTTACCACAGCTCCTGCAGTGGGCTGTGTTTAAAATGTCTCCTCGTTTTTATCACAGGAGAAGGAGCTTTCCATTGTTTTGATGACTCCTCTGGTTTGTGGCTTAAGACAAGTAGTGGAGCCTGTATTGTTATTATATGATCCTGTTGTTTATGGCTGGGTTGGACCATCACATCATCTCTCTGGTGTCTACAGAGAACTGTTCAATGAATGACATAGTATGTATACAGTATATAGCCATATATATACTATACAGTATATAGCCATATAATATACAATATTATTATTATTATTATTGTTATTATTGTCATTGTTATTATTATTATCATCATTATCATTATTGTTATATAATTATATAATTAATATCATAATAATATAATAATTATTATTGTTATTAATAATAATAATAATAATTATAATTACAATTATTATTAATAATAATATTAATAATAATATTAATAATGCGCTTTGAGTTGCATTTCATGTACGAAAGGCGCTATATAAATAAAGCTTTACTTACTTACATACGGTACTTATTATTATTATTATTATTATTATTGTAACATTATTATTTACTAGGTTTTTACTGTACATTGAGGGTTTCATCTTTCTGTATACTTGGTCAATGATCATAAACATGAGATATATATAGTGACTTTCTGAATAGCGCTGTAAGTGAACCAAATCAGACATACAGCTGGTAGTGTGCGTCATCATTAAAAGAGTGATTTTTTACTCACGGTTCAAGCAGATGTTCAAGAGTAATTGGAGGTTTGAGACCCACCTGCCATCCAATTCTCAAAAGTGACAACATGGTGCGCACAGACATCTCTGATGCTAATATGACATTCACACCTTCATTTTCAGGAAGATGGAAAAAATTGCACCAGGCTAGGGTGTGGCACACCGACACTCGGGGGGGGAAATCTAGATTTGACAATCAACCTGTTCTGGATTCAGCCACCTCGGGTTATCAGGAGACCAGAGATTTTTCCAACACTTTGCATTCCATTGCCGACAATCTTAATCAACTGCGTGATTAAGATTTTGTCATCTACGGCGTTATGCTTTATGAGGCAGTAAATTTGCTTTTGGTTTTGAGACAGTCGTCAATGGACCGCAGGAGAGATGGATCGGATCGCTGGTGCGCTCAGTAAGATGGTGAAGGTTCATCTTAAAAACACAAACACGTGAAGTGAAGAGCCTATCATCCACTGGAGGGTATGAACAGTTCAAACCATATGATGTTGATCGAGAAAATAACCAACATAATATTACAGGTGGCTCTTACGTGTTACCCATCTATATTTTGAGTGACCCCTCCATGCTCCTCCACATCATCTCTGGCCACGTTGTTCACCAGTTGTAAATGGTAAATGGTAAATGGACTGCACTTATATAGCTTTACAACGGCCTCTCCTTCACCCATTCACACACACATTCACACACCAATGGCGGCAAGCTGCCATGCAAGGTGCCGACCCGCTCACTGGGAGCAATTTTTGGAGGTTCAGTGTCTTGTCCAAGGACACTTCGACATGTGGCCAGCCGGGGCTCGAACCGCTGATCTGCCAACCTTGTGATCATTAGACGGCGACTCTACCTCCTGCGCCACAGCCACCCAAAGCCTTCACCTTTCATTCGTTCAGAATTACACTCGCCTCTACCAAATCAAATCAAATGCTTTATTTGCCATACAATCGGATTGTTAGGAATGTGTTATTCATTGCATTCCCCACACACAACACACACATTCCCCACACACAACACACACACGACACACACCCCCCCACACACAACACACACACACTCCACCACACACACACACACATGCACAGGGAGATCCAGGGTCGGAGTGGGACTCATTTTCAGCTCTGGAGTTTCATGCCTCAGACCGGCCCACTTTAGTTCACAACCGATTACAGTATATTAAAATCATGTAATTACAACCTTGGTATTTTAGTCTGTAATAGCGGACTCACTGTTCTCTACAGTCTTCTCTACATTTACAGGATGCTATGTCATGGGTTTGCTTCATTGTTCCCACACTGGTACAACAGCTCACCTGTGCCTTCTACTGTGATAGCAGCAATCCCTTGCTGGACACCACTAGGGTAACCAGGTCCCAACAAACCAAATGTGGGACAAGGAGTATGTTTGTGTGGGACAATGTGGGACACCCTCTCAACAGGCCCGGACCGAACTTTAGGTGCCCCTAGTAGCATCCGCTTCCCCTGGCCGAGTTGAGAGCTATGTCTATCCAATTTTTTAAATATATATGCATTTCCATTCTGTTTCCTATTCTGTTTGGTTTATTCAGTAGCATCCAATAATAGACTATGCAGATAACAACTTAACAAATATATAACAAATATATTTTATTTGAATGTGAACCTGACAATAAAGTATCTGTATGGAGCAGAAAGTGAAGTCAAAGTGCAGTATCAATTTAGTATATTAATAAAGAAAAGTAGCCTGACAGTGTTAGGCCTGTAGATGATTGAGTATGTAGGCTATCTAGCTAGCTAACTTGCCTCCCATTTGCAACACAAATGCATTGACATAGCTGTCAAGGCTAACGCGCGCACACACTAGACGAAAACATAAAACACAACTCTGCACTCATTCAGACAATGACAGTGATAACAGTTGGTTACGGATAAACCAATTGCCCAAGTCATATTTCAGTGTTTTACATAGCCTGAACTACAGATTGTAAGCTTTCAAATGCTTTTGAAATCGGATTTTTTTTTAGGACGACACAAGTATTTGAATGTTGGTGCACCTGAGACAGAGACTGGGAGAAAAATCACTCTGCTGCAGCAACAAACGCTGTTAACAGCTAGCGGCTAACAGTGGTACATCGCTACGAACGTCTAACTACATTTTTATAACATCACACAACATGCTGAGGGAACATGAACATGCTAAAAACACATAAATAGATGAACACACAGTCCTTGATTTTGAACACATCCTAAAACAAAAGTATGTTTACAAGTAAAGTGGTCACTTACCAGTAGCCTACGGCAAACGAGAACAGTGAATCCAATCCACAAATTATAAGTATTTAGTGATCGTTAAACTGTTGTTTGTTATATCGAGTGGGTACTTTAAAACTTCAAGTTGGTGTTATGAAAAAATACGAAAACTAGATATTGTTGACACAATAAGTTTCACTTTACGAGCCCTTTGAGTCAGCGGCTGGTTCGCACATTCAGCCAGCTCCATATATCCACGTGGGGCCGTTGCCATGGGAACATGAATGCTGTTTCCTGATAGGCTGAAGACGTTCCATAGAATCTGGACGTTCTGCTGCAACTGAACATGTCAGCGCTTGGTTGCGGCGCTTTGTTGCGGCGCTTAGATGGACACTGGCCCCGTGGCCGCGCAAAGGGGGACATCTGGTCACCCTATTTATATGGTATCGGCCCAGAATGGTACCGGCCCAGCCGCCCAGAACGGTATCGGCTTGCAAGTACTACCATGACTGAACACCGGCCCAGACCGGCCCAAAACCAGACCGGCCCACCAGGAAAACTCCAGATCCTCCCGATTAGCCACCCCGGGCCTGGGGAGATCAGAGCACGGGGTCAGCTGTAGTTCGGCGCCCCTGGAACAATTAGGGCTTAAGTGCATAAGACAGTCTCGAAAGTGTCTTGCTCAAGGGCACAACAGCAGTGGTAAGCACTTTAGATATGATGCCAGCAACCTCCAGTCACCAGCTCACATCCGGCTAACCGTAACCCTGGGGTGGGGATTAAACCAACGACCTACCGATTGCTGGCCGGCCTCTCTAACCTCTAGGCTAGAGTCTACTTGCTGCCCCTGGTCTCCTACTGGTGCCACGTTCATGGGAGCATAATATGCTTATAATCTTTAATATCTTTCAATATTTATCTTTAGCTATGTTTTAAATCAGCAACTTAGTTTTTTTAGTATTCATTGAGTTGGTTGGTTGATTCTTTGCCAGGCACACAAGTTATTTGAATACATTTAATCATGTCTGCCTCTGTTTTCACGCTCACCTCTGCACACCAGCGCAGGATAATATCTTTTAATATAGCTTCTCCATATAGGTGCTATGTTGGCACAGGAAAATTTGCATGTACCTCAGTTTTTAAGTTTCTTTGAAAATCACCCATCCATATTTATTTAATCGCCCACCTCTAATACAGTATTATGGCATAGCTTCACTCAGTCTAGGCACAGATGGCGACAACTTTTTCAAACTTCTGTCCCACTATTTGCTGTCTGAGTGGGTGCAGTTTAAATTGGATCTATTTTCCCAGCGCTATTGCAGCAGTGCAATATCCGTTCAGACTTGGTCCTCTTTTCTAATAAAACCAGAATCCAAAAAAGCTGTTGGGGGATGTGTTTGTTTCAACACATCAGACTTTTGATTTAGTTTTTTTGCAAGCATTGAAATGAAATCATTTGGTTCTAAAGAGGGGAGTTGGCCCTCTCAGTATGGCTAGGATCTAATTGCAGAGTATAACAGTAGGCATGGAGCCTAATGGAGTCTGGAGATAAAAGCCTCAATATCCTTCCCCAAATGCAAAAAACCCCACTCTGTAATAGAATCTTTTGTGCATCGTTTGTGTGTGTGTGTGTGTGTGTGTGTGTGTGTGTGTGTGTGTGTGTGTGTGTGTGTGCATGTATGTGTGTGCGCGTGTGCGTGCAAGCGTGTGCGTGTGTGCGTGCGTGTGTGCGGGCGTGCGGGCGTGCGGGCATGCGGGCGTGTGTGTGCGTGTGTGCGTGTGTGTGAGAGTGAATAAATGGCATCTGATTTGGGCAATCATTTTGAATGAATGCCTTAAGTGCACCTGATATGGTACTGGATAGTCCTTTCTCAGAGCAGGGCCTGGTATGATAATTCTTTATTCCAGGTTTGCGTGTGTGTCCTTCCATAGGTAACTGGAGCGGAGGAAATGCGAGCTGCATTAAGTGTGACATTAATGTGCTAATGCTGTTTCTGTCCTCAGCTGAGAGTTAAAGTGTGCTCGATAGGGCTGAAATTGTTCACATTACCATGTAGGATGTCAATTGACACATACACACACACACACACACACACACACAGACACACACACACACACACACACACACACACACACACACTGACACAGACACATACACACATAAAGACTTCAACTGCAACAATTCACAGCTCCTTTTCCATAGATAAAGTTAACAATCAGAAAAAATGTATGAGTCAAGTACACTACATGGCCAAAAGTATGTGGACACCCGAACATCACACCAATATGTGCTTGTTGAACAACTCATTCCAAAACCATGGGCATTAATATGAAGTTGGTCCCCCTTTTGCTGCTATAACAGCTTCCACTCTTCTGGGAAGACTTTCTACTGGATTTTAGAACATGGTTACAAGGATTTGCTCCTATTCAGTCACACAAGCTTAACTGAGGTCGGGCACTGAGGTCGAGCACTGATGTTGGGCGACATAGCCTGGCTCGCAGTCGGCGTTCCAATTCATCCCAAAGGTGTTCGATGGGGTTGAGGTCAAGGCTCTATGCAGTCCAGTCAAGTTCTCCCAGACCAAACTCAGTAAACCACGTCATTATGGACCACGCTTTGTGCATGGGGGCATTGTAATGCTGAAACAGGAAAAGGACCTTCCCCAAACTGTTGCCACAGAGTTGAAAGCATACAATTCTCTAGAATCTCATTGTAGGCTGTAGCATTAAGATTTCCCTTCACTGGAACTAAGGGGCCTAGCCCAAACCATGAAAAACAGCCCCAGACCATAATTGTGTCCACATACTTTTGTTGCTATGTAGTGTACCATACCACAGCCAAATACATATTGAAACAATTGCTACATTTCCCACATACACACTTTATTCCAACCCCACGGTGCTTTTCCTGTGAACGGCAGCTGTTCCAGGAGCAGAGACAAGGAATCCTCTGACGAAGTATCGACAGAGGCCAGGGAAACTCTCTTTGAAGGCTGGAGAATGTGTTAAGAGGGAGCAGGGGGGCCTCAGCGGAGACATCAGCATGCGGGCCTCGCTGGCACACTGTGCAGTTTAGCAATGATATCTCTGGGTGCGCTTCACAGGACCTGCCCACTAAGTAGCCTACTACCCTCCGTTGGGGAGCCTTATTACAGTGAGAACCACTGATCTCCTTCCAAACTACTTCCTTACAGAGGAGACCCAGACGCTTGGAGGTGTAGAAAACAGGGGTGGTTTCCATTCCCTCATGTAGACACTTTAGCTTCGCGGCAATTTAGATTTTTATCGAATTTGATTATAGAGATTGTCTTGATTCTTTCAAATCTAACCTGTTTCCTCCTTAAGATTCCCAAAAAATTGAATCAAAGCACAAATGCTACGATAAAGAAGAAGCAGTCCCTATCTGGTGCTCTGTTAAAGCTACACTACTGCAGCAGCCCTGTAAGACTCAGCTCAACGAGGCGGCTGTGGAGCAGGTGCTAGAGCTCCGGTCTGAGAGGAGAAGTAGGATGTGGCACACCATACTTCACACCATACTTCACCATACTTCACACCATACTTCACCATACGTCACACCATACTTCACACCATACTTCACCATACTTCACCATACTTCACACCATACTTCACCATACTTCACCATACGTCACACCATACTTCACACCATACTTCACCATACTTCACCATACGTCACACCATACTTCACACCATACTTCACCATACTTCACACCATACTTCACACCATACTTCACCATACTTCACCATACTTCACACCATACTTCACCATACTTCACACCATACTTCACACCATACTTCAGACCAGGGTCGGAGTGGGACTCATTTTCAGCTCTGGAGTTTCATGCCTCAGACCGGCCCACTTTAGTTCACAACCGATTACAGTATATTACAATCATGTAATTACAACCTTGGTATTTTAGTCTGTAATAGCGGACTCACTGTCCTCTACAGTTTTCTCTACATTTACAGGATGCTATGTCATGGGTGTGCTTCATTGTTCCCACACTGGTACAACAGCTCACCTGTGCCTTCTACTGTGATAGCAGCAATCCCTTGCTGGACACCACTAGGGTAACCAGGTCCCAACAAACCAAATGTGGGACAAGGAGTATGTTTGTGTGGGACAATGTGGGACACCCTCTCAACAGGCCCGGACCGAACTTTAGGTGCCCCTAGTAGCATCCGCTTCCCCTGGCCGAGTTGAGAGCTATGTCTATCCAATTTTTTAAAATATATATGCATTTCCATTCTGTTTCCTATTCTGTTTGGTTTATTCAGTAGCATCCAATAATAGACTATGCAGGGAAAAACTTAACAAATATATAACAAATATATTTTATTTGAATGTGAACCTCACAATAAAGTATCTGTATGGAGCAGAAAGTGAAGTCAAAGTGCAGTATCAATTTAGTATATTAATAAAGAAAAGTAGCCTGACAGTGTTAGGCCTGTAGATGATTGAGTATGTAGGCTATCTAGCTAGCTAACTTGCCTCCCATTTGCAACACAAATGCATTGACATAGCTGTCAAGGCTAACGCGCGCACACACTAGACGAAAACATAAAACACAACTCTGCACTCATTCAGACAATGACAGTGATAACAGCTGGTTAAGGATAAACCAATTGCCCAAGTCATTTTTCAGTATTTTACATAGCCTGAAACTACAGATTGTAAGCTTTCAAATGCTTTTGAAATCGGATTTTTTTTTAGGACAACACAAGTATTTGAATGTTGGTGCACCTCAGACAGAGACTGGGAGAAAAATCACTCTGCTGCAGCAACAAACGCTGTTAACAGCTAGCGGCTAACAGTGGTACATCGCTACGAACGTCTATGTTTTTATAACATCACACAACATGCTGAGGGAACATGAACATGCTAAAAACACATAAATAGATGAACACACAGTCCTTGATTTTGAACACATCCTAAAACAAAAGTATGTTTACAAGTAAAGTGGTCACTTACCAGTAGCCTACGGCAAACGAGAACAGTGAATCCAATCCACAAATTATAAGTATTTAGTGATCGTTAAACTGTTGTTTGTTATATCGAGTGGGTACTTTAAAACTTCAAGTTGGTGTTATGAAAAAATACGAAAACTAGATATTGTTGACACAATAAGTTTCACTTTACGAGCCCTTTGAGTCAGCGGCTGGTTCGCACATTCAGCCAGCTCCCTATATCCACGTGGGGCCGTTGCCATGGGAACATGAATGCTGTTTCCTGATAGGCTGAAGACGTTCCATAGAATCTGGACGTTCTGCTGCAACTGAACATGTCAGCGCTTGGTTGCGGTGCTTTGTTGCGTCGCTTAGATGGACACTGGCCCCGTGGCCGCGCAAAGGGGGACATCTATATGACGGCTATCCGCTTGTTAAGTCGTGACGTGTTTCCGGGTCCAACGTTGGCTGAGGCGCTGTCTTCGAAATGCCGAAATAATAATAATAATAAATTATATTTATATAGCGCTTTTCCGAGGCTCAAATACCCTGACAATATGGAGAAAACGGGAAAGTGCTGTGTCCCTTGTTGTATGAATAGATCCGAGTCTAAAAAACGATTAAACTGTCATTCTACCGCTGTAGTTCACAGGTACTCTGGTGCGGGGAATTTCTGGTTTGGACTCGGAAATGGCTAAACGTCACTTTTGACGTCAGACTTAACAAGCGGATATGACGTCATCAGTGGTGAACAAAGCGCGGACCCACAGGCAGTCCATATTATTGCCGGAGACTCATGCTGACCTGAAGGTAGTACTACCGAAGTTCTATCAGCATGTTAAATGTGCAACAAGAGGAGAAAAAACACTGGATAAGGTATACACCAACATCAAGCTTGCTTACAAGGCTAGACCGCTAGCTCATCTAGGCATGTCTGACCATGTGTCAATCCTCCTGATCCCAGCCTACACTACCATGAGGAAAAGTGCTCCCATCACCACTAAGACTGTCAGAACCTGGCCAGCAGGGTCCGCTCCACTGCAGATCTGCCTGAATGACACCTCATGGCAGGAATAATGAGCATGAGGGCCTGGAACAGTTCACGTCGTCGGTTCTGAACCACATAGTGAACTGCACCAACTCAGTCACCGTGGACAAACGGGTCCGGGTCTACCCCAACACGAAGCCATGGATGACTGGGAAGGTCCAAAAACTGATCAATGAGAGGGACAACGCCTTCGCAGGGAAGGGCACACTGCTGTACAGCACCACCAGGGCTAACCTAAAGCGCGGCATCGGGGAGGCCAAGGCAGACCACAGAGAGAAGATTGAGGAATGCTTCCTGAGCAACGACTCCAGGCGGGTGTGGCAGGGGGTTCAGCACATGACAAACTTCAGAGCCAACAGGCTCACAGCCGCAGAGGACGACACCCTGCTGGCGGAAAAGCTGAACTCCTTCTACGCCCGGTTCGACGAGGGGCGAACGGAGGTAACCACAACACAAACACCACTCTCTCCAGCTCTCAGCAGCCTCACCCTCACAGAGCATGAAGTGAGACGTGTGCTGAAGGCGGTGGACCCCAGGAAAGCCTCAGGGCCGGATGGCGTCCTGGGACGGGTGCTGAGGGACTGCGCCGACCAGCTGGCCGGGGTTTTCACCAACATCTTCAACCAGTCCCTGTCCCAGGCCACCATCCCACCCTGCCTGAAAACCTCAACTATCATTCCAGTCCCGAAGAAAAGCACGGTGAGCTGCCTAAACAACTACCGCCCGGTGGCACTCACACCAATCATCATGAAGTGCTTCGAGAAACTAGTCCGGGCCCACATAGTCACACGCCTCCCGCCCAACCTGGATCCATACCAGTTCGCCTACAGAGCCCACAGGTCCACAGAGGACGCCATCGCGACGACTCTCCACTCCACTCTATCCCACCTGGAGAGGGGAAACAGCTACGCGAGACTGCTCTTTGTGGACTTCAGCTCTGCCTTCAACACCATCCTTCCAGACAGGCTAGTGACCAAACTACTAGACCTGGGACTATCACACTCTATATGTGCATGGATCAAGGACTTCCTGTCCGACCACCCCCAGAGGGTGCGAGTGGGCTCCCACACCTCCACAGCCCTCAGACTCAGCACTGGGTCCCCCCAGGGCTGCGTGCTAAGCCCCATCCTCTACAACCTCTACACCTACGACTTCACCCCCGTCCACCCCAGCAACTCCATCGTAAAGTTTGCAGACGACACCACCGTGGTGGGCTGCATCTCGGGGGGGGACGAGGCGGCGTACAGGGATGAGGTAGAGCAGCTGAGCAAGCTTTGCAAGGTTAACAACCTGCTGCTGAACCAGTCAAAGACCCAGGAAATCATCGTGGACTTCAGGAGGAAAAAATCTGAGGTCCAGCCCCTGCTCATCGACGGAGGGAGCGTGGAGAGAGTCTCAACCCTCCGATTCCTGGGGGTGCACATACAGGATGACCTGTCCTGGAAGAACAACACAGCAGCCATCATCAAGAAGGCACAACAGCGGCTCTTCTTCCTGAGAGTCCTCAGGAAGGACCACACCAGACAGGAGATACTGGTGGCCTTCTACCGCTGCGCAGTGGAGAGCATCCTCACCTACTGCATCTGCAACTGGTTCTCCAGCTGCACAGCCGCAGAGAGAAATGCGCTACAGAGAGTCGTGACAACGGCCCAGAAGATCACCGGCACCCCCCTCCCCTCTCTGGAAGAGCTGTACAACACACACTGCCTCAGGAAGGCCTCCAAGATCTCCAGAGACCCATCCCACCCTGGGTACGAACACTTTGCCCGGCTGCCCTCGAACAGGCGGTACAGGACCATGGCCGCAAGGACAAACAGACTGAAGCTCAGCTTCTACCCCCTGAACACAGCAAAGACCTAGGTTCTGGGCCCTGGACAGTCTGGACGGATTGATGGCAGCTGCTGGATTGAAAAAATCAGGTGTAGTGCTGAGGCACAAATGTGTACATTTCAAGCCTGCAAACTGCGACACTTTAAATGAATGTGCAATAACACTATGTGCAATATGACAACCCTAGGGTACATAAGGTTGCAGAGAAATAGGAAATGTTAGAATAGGTATAGCATAGAGTACAGCACAGTGTTTTATCTGTACAGTATAGTATAGTTTTTTCTTTCCTAGCACCAGGGGAGCCACCCCTCCCAAATGTCGTTGTTTGGTACCTGTACTATAGCAATGACAATAAAGACCATTAATTCATTCATTCATCTGGTCACCCTATTTATATGGTATCGGCCCAGAATGGTACCGGCCCAGCCGCCCAGAACGGTATCGGCTTGCAAGTACTACCATGACTGAACACCGGTCCAGGCCCAAAACCAGACCGGCCCACCGGGAAAACTCCAGATCCTCCCGATTAGCCACCCCGGGCCTGCTTCAGACCATACTTCACCATACTTCACACCATACTTTACACCATACTTCAGACCATACTTCACCATACTTCACACCATACTTCACCATACTTCCCACCATACTTCACCATACTTCACCATACTTCACACCATACTTCACCATACTTCACCATACTTCACCATACTTCACCATACTTCACCATACTTCACACCATACTTCACCATACTTCACCATACTTCACCATACTTCACCATACTTCACACCATACTTCACCATACTTCCCACCATACTTCAGACCATACTTCACCATACTTCACACCATACTTCACACCATACTTCACACCATACTTCACCATACTTCACCATACTTCACCATACTTCACACCATACTTCACCATACTTCACACCATACTTCACCATACTTCACACCATACTTCACCATACTTCACACCACACCTCACCATACTTCACCATACTTCACACCATACTTCACACCATACTTCACACCATACTTCACACCATACTTCACACCATACTTCACACCATACTTCACCATACTTCACACCATACTTCACCATACTTCACACCATACTTCACCATACTTCACCATACTTCACACCATACTTCACACCATACTTCACCATACTTCACACCATACTTCATCGTACTTCACACCATACTTCACACCATACTTCACCATACTTCACACCATACTTCACCATACTTCACACCATACTTCACACCGTACTTCACACCATGCTTCGAGGGGAAATGCCATTTCAGTTTATATAGTATAATTCCACTTTGTTGAAAATCAATGACACACTCACTAGTCAAGCCAAAATATTGTAATGCAATGGACTCGGTAAGTAGTGGGGATTACTCACCGAAGCAGCTTGACTAGCGAGTGTGTCATTGATTTTCAACAACGTTGAAATTTATTGACATTTTTCAGAATAAAAGTCTGAACATTTGGATTGGTTGCCGATTTGTTCCCACTTTCACCAGCTGCTGTCACATGTGTTCAATGACAAATAACACACATGTTATTGGTGGCTCGTACGTATTATCCATCTGGATTTTGAGTCACTCCTCTGAACCCAGGCCATTGCTGGCCACTTTGTTCACCAGTTGTAAATGCTTTTCCATGCATGAATTCGTTAACCCTTTCACTTGCCTCCAGGCCCCCACTGGTGCCACTTTCATGTATCTTTGAATCTTTATCTTTAGCTCTTTGATTTCAATCAGAAACCTTGTTGTTGTTTTGTTTTTTGTTACGTTTCTAATAAAGTTTTCTGTGTACAAGTGTGTTGGTTCCAGGTGCGGTGTAGGTTAAGTAAGGAGACGGAGTGTAAGTAAAATAAAGGTTCTCTTTACTGAGAAAAAAGGTGCGCAGGTTCAAACATTACAACGTCAAAAGGGAAAAACATAAAGTGGAGCATTAGGGCTCAGCAAGGTCTGCAACTACTAACTTCAAAACTGAAATCATAACAATGCACTCCGCTAGTGACAGTTTTTGATAGGAGATGCAGTATTTATGTAGTTGGTGATTCGTCCCCAGATGTTCTCTTATGAGGAAGCATTCATTTTCACTCTTTGATTTAATTTGAAGTTAAGTCTTCTGACCTGAATTTCTCAGCCTTCCAAGTCACAGTTCATTGTAAGAAAATGTTGTGAGCTGTTAAGTTATTTAAACAAGGTGCTCTTCTTTCAAAATTACCCAGTTAGCTTCTCTCCCCCCCTTTGGTTGAAAAGTGGGGTCTTGACTCACACTTCTGAGTCTCCTTCATGTAGTGTAATTCTAAATATTCTAGAACATTCTCTAACCACTTGATTGATGTCACAGGCCTAGGCGCCTTAAACCTCAAGGTAATTTTGCACTTCAATTTGCAAAAAGGGCTTCTGAGTTCGCTTAAGATTTCCCATCTGTGATGCAGGCGACAGGCAGGTCAGTCGCAGGTCTCATCTATGACTCATAACAGGTGAAACACAGGTCAGTTGCTGTCTCGTCTAATTTATAGTTAAAACATTTGACATTCAACGTTCAGTACGTTCAATATTCAATACTGGGTTTCATTTGATTTGATTTATTCGAATCGCCATTAGCTGATGCAAGAGCATATACAAGAAATCATCATAAAAACACAACAAAGAAGAATTATATCAACATAACGTCACAGAACATATAACAAAATATTTTTTTTTTAAAAACATCAACATGCATAACAACAAATAAAATAATAAAAAGTCCATTCAACAGTCCATTTCCAATTTAGTGAATCCATTTAGGTTTTTTAGTGTCTCTCTCTCAGTGTGTGTGTCTGTGAAAGTGCATGCTTTCTGTGTTAAAACCACCAGCACACTTCCTTGTATGGAACTACATGCTGTTGCTATGCAGTTTACAGTCCTTCAGCTGACCATCCAACGGGACTCACAGTGGTTGAGAGGTTATTTAGGTTGTCTGAAGTGTGCTGTTGGCTGACTCATTCCAACAGCTCCTAGCAGTCTTCCAGGACGTGTATTTGATAATCCCTGGCAGGAAGTGTGGTGGAAGCATCCGTTGGTTAGCAGATCAAATACTCCCCCCTTCCACCCGCCACTTATGGTCCCGACTCCTGTCCAACCCAATAAGCAGGGACCATGGCAACGCAACAGAGCAAAGCCATAGGGAGGCCAGATTAGCCTAGCATTGTCCCCTCCGACTAGCCTCAAAGAGTCCTAACTTCTGTTTGTATTTCACATTTTTTTACCCTGCGCCAATTGTCATATTGGCGCTTAAGTCCCCCTCTCTGTATAATTGTGGCCTTTTTGAATGGCTTTGACTAGTGAGTCGGAAAGTGTTGTGAAGGGGGGAAAGAAATAAAAGAGAGCGGGGGAACGTGAGGAAGAAATGAAGAGGTTTCATTTTAATAAGTCCTGTCAACAGTGCTCTGCCTATAAACAAATAGATGTGACAGTGACAGATGACAAAGTGGCGAGTCTCTTGGTCTGTCTCTCGGGCGCGCCACCTGTCGCGGTTGCTTAGTCCTGGAGGAGATGTCCCTTTCGGCTGCGAGAACAAGGCCGTCAGCCATTAGCATATTACTCACATTTTCTTTGGAGGGGGGTGAGGGGGGATTATGAGCAGTCATTAGTCATGATTTTCTCTCCTGTCCTCCTGTCCCCCCCCACCCTCCACCCCACAGCACACACTGTCAGTTCTCTGCAGGGAGAATTGTTATAAATTATGTTGGTGTCTCACTGTAGTTGTCGTCTGTGAAGTGGGTGTTTGGCTTTGTGGGTTGTTTTTTTGTTTACCTTTCGATAACTGTGTCATGTCGCGTCATGAAAAGAGAACTTCAGAACATTTTTTTCATTCATCATTTACATTAGCATTTTTGACATTTAGCAGACGCTTTCATCCAAAGCGATTTACAACAAATTACATTTGTTGAATATTCACCTGTTCAGTAAGGATGATAATCAAAAGTGATAATGATAATCGTGTCTTTATAGATTAAAGTCTCTGCTGATGAACAATGTTTTTCAACTGTATTTGGTTGGAAAATGCATTAGAAATGAATGTTTTTCTCTCTTTTTTCCTTTATTGATACAAAGACAGCTGGCTAGGAATGATTCCCTTTTCTGTGTCTCCCCTTGAGCAATGACATGAATCTGTCTACAATCCTGCTACTTTTCAGTATGATTTAATTATTATTTATTCAGAACTCAATTTACAATTTACTTTTGCATGTGTGTGTGTGTGTGTGTGTGTGTGTGTGTGTGTGTGTGTCTGTCTGTCTGTCTGTGTGTGTGTGTGTGTGTGTGTGTCTGTGTGTGTGTGTGTGTGTCTGTGTGTGTGTCTGTCTGTCTGTCTGTCTGTCTGTCTGTGTGTGTGTGTGTGTGTGTGTGTGTGTCTGTGTGTGTCTGTGTGTGTGTCTGTGTGTGTCTGTGTGTGTGTGTGTGTGTGTGTGTGTGTGTGTGTGTCTGTGTGTGTGTGTGTGTGTGTGTGTGTGTGTCTGTGTGATAAAAGGGACCAGAATGGTCTTTTTTTGTCCCTAGAACATTCTTTTCTGTAATCCAGCGCCAGGGAGGCCTGGAGGCGATACAGGCTCTGAATAGCAGAGAGAAAACACACATGACAGGTCCTAAGCCGATGACTCAGATTAAAAATGGAAGCCTTTCCCAATTCATAACTATGTGACAGGTCTGTTAAGATTCTCAACTGAGGGTTTGCGCTGCGAAGCTAAGAGGCTTTCAAAGGGAGGGTCCATTTCATTGCAGATACGCTTTAACCAGCTTGTTCTAAAAATGTGCTGCGTTTGAGCATTTCAATATTGTCTGCAATGTTTGTGATATTATTATATAATACGCTCTCGAAAAGCAGGATCATGTATGAAACGTGCTACAGTGGAGCTGGTGTTATTCTGCTGGTAAAACCAATGTTTGTTAGCAGTATTAGCAGTATTAAACAACATACTGATTAGCTCAAGAAAGCCTTCCTATTTTCATCTAAGACAGAAACAGCTGAAAGCAGAAGACTTGAATATGGCTAACGCAACTGTGTGTGTGTGTGTGTGTGTGGCCACTTGAAAGCCAAAGCATTTTCTTAATCGAGCTTGAAAGGCCATTGATCACTAGCAGACGGCCGTATGTACATTTTGGATGAATTCCTAATTAAAGACAACATTCTGTTGCTTTCTTACCTCCCCCCCCCCTCCAGGCCTGAAGGTCCGTGAGGTGATGATCAACGTGTCTCGGCAGCAGGTGGAGGACTTCCATGGCCCGGAGGACTACTGGTGTCTGTGTGTGGCCTGGAGCCACCTGGGCACCTCCAAGAGCCGCAAGGCCACCGTACGCATCGCCTGTGAGTACAGCAGCACCGCACGCAAAGGCTCCTCCTGTCCATGTGTCGAGGTGTCCTCGGGCAAGACACTGACTGAACCTCAAATTGCTCCCAACGAGCGGGCCCGGCGGCTCGCATGGTAGCTTCTCGCCATTGGTGTGTGAATGTGTGTGTGAACGGGTGAATGAGAGGCCGTTGTAAAGGGCTTTTGAATAAGGCACTATAGAAGTGCAATCTATTTACATGCCTCACATGGACAAATGGGCAGAACACAGGAGATGTGGAGGCACACACACACACACAGACACACACACACACACACACACAGACACATACACACACATACACACACACAGACACACACACACACACAGACACATACACTCACATACACACACACAGACACACACACACACACAGACAGACAGACACACACACACACACACACACACACACACAGACAGACACACACACACAGACACACACACACACACACACACACAGACAGACACACACACACAAACACACACACACTCACACACACACACACACACACACACACACACACACACACACATACAGACACACGCAAAAGTAAATTGTAAATTGAGTTCTGAATAAATAATAATTAAATCATATCTCCAGGAGGAGCACACAGCAGATGTGTAAAGTAGTATGTTACTGTATATGCAGTCGTCTTAAAGCAGTTTGAGCTGCAACGTTTGCAGGCAGGAAAAGTGCTATACAAATAAAAGTGATTATTATTATTATCTTAATGGACATGCAGAACACACATCAACCAGTGTATCCTCCCCCCAAAAAAGACATCTCCTATGGAACTGTATATACAGTACTAGTCTTCCTGAACGTGTACAGTATACACATCTGTATCCCCCACCGTATCCTCCAATTGACCCTGTACACCCAGGCAGGCAAGAGAGGAGAGCAGCGCAGTGTTTTTCCAAGCCTGCGCATGACTCCCAAGGTCGCTCCGGTCCAAAGCGAGGGTGGGTGTGCGAGGGGTGACTGGCGAGAGGTTGTTTAGTGATTGGGGATTGAGATTGGGGCCGGGCCGGGCCCCGGCCGTGGCACACAGGGACTGACAGCTGGGTTCTTATCTCCCCACCCAGACCTGAGGAAGAACTTTGAGCAGGACCCCCAAGGGAAGGAGGTGCCAATCAAAGGGATGATCGTGCTTCACTGCCGCCCCCCAGAGGGAGTGCCCGTGGCGGAGGTAAGACCCGTGCTGCCCCCCCAGCCCTTGACACACACCCCCCCCCCCCCCTCCAGCTGGGAGTCAGTCGCTCTGTGTATGCGAGGGCTTATACGTGTCCACTCAGGGTGTGTGAGATACTATAGTACTGTAGTATCTATAGTATGTACTGTAGATACTATAGTGTGAGAGGACTCCGTATAGTAGGACTGTTTCTTATGCAGTGAGAACACTCTGCTTTCCACAAGTTACTCTCCCACATTGTATGACTTCACTTTAATTTGATCGACTTGAGATGGTTATGTTTGACACACACAAAAAAAGGTTCCAGAAATGCACTGTTGGAGTCACATCTCTTATATAACGGTAGTCCGTTTGAACTAACTTTGTAATATAGGTGTGTTTTGGGGCTGTGGGCAACCTGTGAGATATTAATTAATCAGCTTCGAAATGGAGAAATAATGTCGTCTAGGTCCTCCTGAATGCATAGAGCAAGGGCCTAAGAATAGGAGAAGCCAGGAGAACAGAGCATCCAGTCTCCCAGTCTGGTCCTTTTGTCAACACAAATGAGCCCAGCCAAAAGAGATGAAGTGAATAATAGAGAAGAGCATAGGGCAGGTCCACAGATCCACATTCTTACTCAATTCCAATGCACCCCTCCATGAAATATTGAGATTGCAGCTGCAAGCCTGGTCGTGTCGAAGTGAAGCTGCGGGACGGATGCTCCCTCCCGCACAGTAATAGGATGTGAGTTGGAGTGTTTTGATGCACCAACCACAAACCTTACTCTGAGGAATGTGTTTGGAAATTCCTTCGGTCAGCAGTGACGTTGAGGCAAGCTAATGAGACTGGAGCCGCTCAGAATCTGAAAAAGAATCTCATTTTGGCATTATTGGGGCTGAAACGGCTTATATAACCCTTATATAACCCGGTGCCTGACACTTTGCGAGAGCGTCTCTTCGCTGCTCTCAGAAAGCAGATTTGCATAAGAGAAGCGTGACACTGGAGTTACAGCTGAACTTGGCTGATTGTTTCACTTTTTTCCCTCCGATTCTTTCTCCGATTTGAATTTCCGGGTCAAGTCAGGGAGTTGTTTTGACAGCATGAAAATGCATTTTGGCATTTATTCCACATCCAAATTAGTTAAGTATGCTGGATCAAATGGAAAAGAAAGATTGTTTATTTCACACAATTTGGTGTATTGAATGTGCTGAAGAAATATAAATTACATTGATATGGATCCATTTAGAGGAAAATGAAGAAAATAGGATAAATAAAATGCCTCTTTTGATGCATCTAACACCGGGGAAATAGATACTTGTACTGCAATGTTTTTTTCCTTCATATTTTCAGCCACTAGTTCTAAAATGAATACTTACATGCCAAAAAGCGGGTCCCCAAAAATAAACAACATTATCAAGAAATTACCTGATTGGACAGAGAGAGGCACACCTCCCCACTTTCCTGAGCAAAAGCTTTGCTTTGTGGACTATGTGGTCTAATGAGATAAGATATCCATTTGTTACGGTTGGGGTCGCCTTTTCCTTAGCGACTCCTTGGTGCCTCCCTCTGGCGGCCCTGGGACACTACTGCCCTCCCTGTCCCTCCCCCTCTCATCAAGCACTGAATTGTTTCACCTGTGTATGTTTGGCAGCTGTGTCTTTATGTCCTCACTTCTGTCCTCACAATCTCTCTCTGTGTTTTCCTAAGTAAGTGTGTTTTCCTGCCCTTCTGATTTTTTGCCTTGCACAGGAATTGAGAGCTTGTGACGTTAGAATTATAAGGTTCTATCTCCGGAGTTTTTTTTACATAATCTGATCCATTAGGTGTTTATTAATGCCTGTGTGGTGTTATTTTTAAAATGTTGACATTTTTGAGTTAGGAATTCATAAAATACAAAGGTTCCATCTCACAAAACATAATGGAATGTAAAAACGTTGACGCTCGATATCTCTGAACTACCCTAAACGGAGATAGAACCTTAACATTCTAAGCTCACGAGCTGTTCTGGTGGGGTTCTGCATTGTTTTGGCACAGGTTAAGATGTGGGTTTTCTTGTGGGTTTTCTTTATCGTTTTTTTCCGTCCTACTAAAGTGTTTTTTGTTTTGCCAACCGCTGTCCTGCATCGCACCTGGGTCCGCATCACACACCTGTATGTTGTATGTTACATCGATTTACATTATCATGAACCGTACAGTCAACACTTATGCCAAAATTTAATGTGAAGAATTTGCAACAAAATCATTTAGCAGCTCTTTAATGCAACAGCATATTTTAGCACAGGAACAGAGAATGTAGTTAGCTACTGTAAAGCCTGTTAAGACGAGTACTTTACAGATATCACTAGGTGTTAATGACAGCTTGTGTCAGAGATTCTCACCTATTGAGTTCCATTCTATGAGAGTCTGAAAGAAATTGTGAAATTAAAACCAACCCACAAACTCACTGAAATGAAAGACTGTTGATTCAAAGAATGTTGAAATGATCCCCTCCAAGCTCCCTTAGAAAGGCCACCCAGGCCATGACTCACATATTGTAGGTACTAAACTAGAAACTCTAGTTGAATCTGATTGTAGGTGTTTCAAATGTAATGGTCACAAGTCAATATTTAATTCTGCGCTGCAGAGCAGAGAACTACTTTTCACTGGTGTTCTATTTGAGACTTTTGACATGTTCTAGTATTTTAATTGCTGCCTTTGATCAAATTGGACATTGAAATGAAACTGAACAAACAGCATTTCGTTTGCTTATAAAAGTCTGGTTTTAATTCCATTTTGTCAAACAAAGAGGGTATTAAATTCTGGAATTTCTTTCCTCCAAAATGAATAGACATTCTAGTTGCATATTCATCAGAAACATTATGTTAGGGTATCAACATTGGATGTATCAATGATCAGTTATTGTGGATCTTTGGGCATGTTAAGAATCCAATGTTAGCCACCCCAGACGTACATTCCCCCTGTACTCTGTAAAGCTCATGTCCTGAGAAAATACACTTCTATCATACTTGAACACAAGTTAGCAGTTAGACCCGTCCTTCCTTCAGCCTCATGCATGCTACTTATTTCCTCTTCCCTTCCCAGCTTCCCCTCAGTTGCTTGTCTCTCAGGTCAAAGCGGGTCTCCGAGAGAGCAGATGATGAGCGTTGTTATTAGGCCAAGCAATTACATTCCCGCCCCGGCCAGTGCAAGGGAGTAGCTCAGTCTATTTATTTCCCTAAGATAAGACCCAGCCGGGTGGAATAGTAATGTGCTGCCACATGGCTCAGGGGAGGAGGAAGTGGCATTTTGGGGAAGCGAACGGGAGGCGGTCCGGCAACACAACCCCGCTTTGTGTTCCCCCCTATCTCTTCCTGATTAACCTCCTGAGTGGGTAACGCACGGCAACCACGGAGATAGCTCCAGACACAGCCCTATGCTGTCAGGTCACCACAGATAGGAAAACATTGAGGCATACAAACATACAAGTTCAAAGTCTTTGATTTGTGATTTGTCTGTCTGTGTGTGTGTGTGTGTTTGTGCATGCGTGCGTGCGTGTGTGTGTGTGTGTGTGTGTGTGTGTGTGCCCTGTGGTGGCTGCTGAGTCCTTTGAGGGTCTCCATGACATCTTCCTTCCCTGGAGGTAGTCTGTCTGTCTGTCTGCCACAGGCCTCTGGAGGTAGTCTGTCTGTCTGTCTGCCACAGGCCTCTGGAGGTAGTCTGTCTGTCTGCCTGCCACAGGCCTCTGGAGGTAGTATGTCTGTCTGCCTGCCACAGGCCTCTGGAGGTAGCATGTCTGTCTGCCTGCCACAGGCCTCTGGAGGTAGTCTGTCTGTCTGTCTGCCACAGGCCTCTGGAGGTAGTCTGTCTGTCTGTCTGTCTGCCACAGGCCTCTCTGCTGTGTGCTGCCTGGCTGAAGAGGAACACTCCTCAGTGAGCCCTACAGTAGCAATACCATAGAGAGACCCAGGCATGACTCAGCATGTCCATGCTTTTATCCCAAACACACGCACAGCCACACACACACACACACACACACACACACACACACTTGTCTGTACCTTAACTAAGTGGCCAGGTGAACAAGGGAGAGACAGAGGCGAGGAACAGCAGGGGTGCGTACGCTTGATCACAATCACCACACTCCACAGGAGTCTCCGCCACGTCGGTAGTGTTCCCCATCGCATCACCTCTCCGTCCTCCTAATTGGCCCCGTCAGTTCTCAACTGGCTCTTCAGAAGAGGAGCTCTGACTGTCACCCAGATCTCTGGGGGTAAAGGAGGTCACAAGCCCGTGCCAGTAGACTCACGGGGGAGCGGGGGGGGGCTGAGGAGTTGACCTTTCTACCACCTTTGACCTTTGTTCCACCGCCATCTCTGACTGTAATGGAATCACAATTTAACCCCTAACCCCTGTCGTGGGGGGGGGGGGGGGGGCCCGGATACCCCTCCATCAGTACTTCCTGACACTGATGACCGGCCGCTAATTGAAACAAATGCGCCGCCAATTAGGCGATTCATTTCTCACGTCCTTCGCCACACACTTTGCCGGGGCTAATTTGTATTTGTCTCCCGCATAAAAAAAAATATTCACTTTTTTCTTTTTTTTTGGTCTTCCTTTCTGCTCGGTGAATCTTTTCATCATTACCCGAGGTGGTTAGTGGGCGGCGACAGCTTCCGAATGTTGAGCAGGTCCGACGGCTCGACGGAGAGGGACCGGGCTCGCTTCGTGGCGTTAATTGCCTCTTTCAACTCGCAAATTTCCCCCGATGAAATTGAAATAAATACATAAAGAGGGAGAGAACACTCTCGTGCCACTGTCGCGGGGTCCCAGGCGGCTCTCATCCACTGACAGATTGGTTTAATCATGAGAAATTAGACTCGATCCCCCCCTGTGTTCCCTCAACCCCCTTATCTTCCAACTTAAAACGCTCGCCTCTGACGCGACCGTGCTAAAGACCGTCTTTTAATTGCGCTGCGGAAATCTAGAGTCTGTTGAAGGCGGTTTCCGAGCCTTCGTGAATAATAATAATAATATTAATAATATCTTGGATTTATATAGCCCCTTTCTCAGACCCAAGGATGCTTTACAGATTTCATAGACAGACAGAACAGAAAAACAAAACAAAGAAACCAAGACAACGAGGGTGACAAAACTAGACTAGAGGCCAAAGGCCTTAGAGAACAGGTGAGTTTTGAGGGCTGATTTAAAAGTGTCCAGGGTAGGGGCATTGCGGATCGCTGTGGGGAGAGAGTTCCAGAGGGTGGGAGCTGCCACACTGAAAGCTCTGCCCCCAAAGGTCCGTATGTTGGTGCGGGGGGTGGAGAGGTTCTGGGAAGGGGTGTGTTGACAGTAGCGTGAATAGGGGGGCTACGCCATGCTCTCTAGTTCACAAAGTACTCGCTTCCATTAGGCCTACTGTAGGTGTGCTGTGTATTTGGCAAACAAAGAGCTGTTGTATCGATTATGTGAAAAATGGTCCTTCATGATAATGAATGATGATTATTTTTTGATAATCATCTTCTTTTGTTTGTTGATATACCGGTAATCCATCATTCCTGTGTTCGTGCGTATGTGTGTGCCTGTGGGTCTGTGCATGTGCATGTGCATGTGTGCGTGTGTGTTTCGTGCGTGCGTGTGTGTGCATGTGCATGTGTGCGTGTGTGCTTGTGCGTATGTGTGCTTTGCCTACAGGATTCAGCTGTTGTAAATGAATACACCCCATGCGTTTTATTAGGGTGTTGGAAAAATCCCTATAAATCCATCATCCCGCACCATTCCACCATGGTGTGATTGTAATTTGCAAAAGCGGCGATGCAGCTCGACATACCAGGGTTGAAGCAGCAAAGCGTCTCTAAGTTTGTAATTCATAATTAGTTTTCCTAACTGCGTCTGTGTTGGCTGGTAATTGGTTATGGTGCTCCTCTGACTCCCTAATGGCTGTGGCCATGTTGGTGTGAATGTGTGTGATATGGCTGTGGTGATGTAGCGTGTGTGTGTGTGTGTGTGTGTGTGTGTGTGTGTGTGCGTGTGTGTGTGTGTGTGTGTGTGTGTGTGTGCGCGCGTGTGCACACGTGTGTCTGTAATAATAATAATAATACATTTTATTTATGGCGCCTTTCAAGGCTCTCAAGGACACCTTAAGACAGTTTAAAACCACATATCATTCAAAACATTAAAATCAACAAAGCAAATGAGATAAAAAAAACTGCAAAATCTGATATAACAACAAACTAAATACAGGAGATCAAACCAAGTAAGCCATTGTGAAAAGGTGTGTTTTAAGTTGTGTGTGTGTGTGTGGTATGGTTGCTGTGTTGATATACTGCACTAAGGCTGCTTTGACTCTGGTGGGCAGGTGGAGTGGCTGAAGAACGAGGAGCTGCTGAGCTCCCTCAACGATGACAACATCGACACCCGAGCCGACCACAACCTCATCATCAACGAGGCGAGACTCTCCGACTCGGGGAACTACACCTGCCTGGCGACCAACATCGTGGCCAAGAGACGAAGCACCACCGCCACGGTGGTTGTCTTTGGTAAAAAGGCCCCACACAAAGGAGCGCTTTACTCCCTAATAATGTTCAAGGATACAGCGCCTTCGGGAAGTATTCAGACCCCTTCTTTTTTTCCACATTCTTTTGTGTTATAGACTCAATTTAAAATTGATTATATATTTAAAGAATTTGCCATCCATCCACACACAAACCTCCAGAATATCAAGGTGAAAACAATATTTGAGATTTCAGTATGGACATAAGTATTCAGACCCTTTGCTATGACACTCTTAAGCTAAAATGCAAAAAAAGTCATCAACAAATCGCTCAATAAGTTAAATTGAAAAGTCCATCTTGATGCATGGATAATAGTGCATGTAATTTTGGAATGAATATCTTTTTTATAGGGTCTCTGATTTGCATAGGAATCAATTACACACTGTGTAGATTAGGATGTCACTACCAACTCAGCTAATTTAATAATTTTCTCTTGATCCTGACAAACTCCCCAGTCCCTGCCAGTGACAAATATACCCATAACTTGATGCAGCTACCACTATTCTCCACATGAGAGATGGTGCAGAAACTGCCTTGCATGTGCTAGCACTAAACTTAATGCTTTGTAGTAAAACCAAATTGACACATTTCCAACCACTTTCTTTGCTGTATCACTTGAATTCATTCATTGTTGACAATTATGGATATGAGATAGATTACTTTTCCATTAAGGGATTCTTTTTGACCACTTGGTTATATACCAGTCAGTTTTGTGTGACTGAGATGATGTTGTCCCATCGACTATGCTTTTCCCTCTCTACCATTTAACTTTGTAGATTGTTATAAGTCTACCAAGGCCTCAGAGTAGCATTTCTGACTGGTTTTGTTCCTATCCATTTGCTCAGTTTGTATTGTCAACCTGATGCACACAGTGTGTACTTGATTCCTATGCAAATCAGAGACCCTATAAAAAACAAAGATATTATTTTCAAAATTGCATGAACTATTATCTGTGCATTAAGATGGACTCAACTCAACTTATTAAGTAATTTGTCTATGACATTTTGCATTTTAGCTCATTTTAAGAGTGTCATAGCAAAGGTTCTGAATAGGTATGATGTATTTTAATAAATGTAATAAAAAAATAAATTAAACTAATTCATTCTGGGGTGGACTGATGGCAAATTATGTTTTATTTAATCCATTTTAAATTGAGTCTATAACACAACAACATGTGGAAAAAGTGAGGGGGTCTGAATACTCACTGTATGTTTCATCATAGTCTATCATGAGTATGGTCACAAAATATAATTATCTTGTGCATTAAGGCCTCATAGATATCCTCATGACAGGCTTATATTTACTTGCTGGAAAATGTATTTGATGATGGATTTTGTGTCAAAGGGGCATCATCCAATATTTTTTTTCTTGCAGGAAGTAAATATAAGCTTGTCATTATACTAAAAATAATTATGCTGTGGTAAAGTAATCATACAGTGGCACCGTACTCACTGTGGACTCATGGGAAATGTACTTGAAAATGATTTAGTAGTGAAGTACTCCATTAACTCACCGTGTGTGTTTGTTGTTCTGTTTACAGTTAGCTTCGGATCAATTAGTTTTGTATTCCGCAGCCCTGGCACGAGTGATTAAGAGACCTATCGTGGTGTTTTTTTTGTGAAGAAAGATGTTTCCCTCTATTTAGATCAATGTATTATTCAAATCGTCAATATTACGGCCTCCATATTGAAAATCAATGTGTACCTTATGAAAGGGAATAAGCTACTGTGTCTTAATCTCATTTAAAGGAGTGTTGCCTATTCAATTATTCATTCACTAGAGGCCTTGGAGCAATGCGGCTCACAGGCTTTGGTTCTGGAGCGTTCAAACACATTTTGCCTCCATGCACTCAGACAAATCACAGAGCACACTGGGAAAACAAATCAGAGCACAAGGTGGTCGGAATAATCTACAATATGTCGGACATGTCCAAGTGTAGTCCTTGCTGTTCTGTTTTATTTGCTTTTCCCCGCCTTCGTTTCAAGAGCTTTCAACATTGAAGTGGCAATTGGTGAAAGAGTAGAGTACATTTTGCATTTTTATCGTGCTGTGCACAATATGGTCAAATTATTGTGGATTGTTCTAGTGCTTTGGAGCCTGTGTAAACATCAATAACTAAACTGTTGCATTTGTACTTAAATCTGCTCGAGGTCTAATAAAATAAGTCTGTCTCTCTCTCTTGTTCTCTCTCTCTCTCTCTTGTTCTCTCTCTCTCTCTTTCTCTCTCTCTCTCTCTCTCTCTCTCTCTGCCTCTCTCTCTCTGTCTCTCTCTCTCTTGTTCTCTCTCTCTCTGTCTCTCTCCCTTCCTCTCTCTTTCTCTCTCTCTTACTTTCTCTTTGTCTTTATTACTCTGTCTGTCTCTTTCTCTTTCTCTCTCTCACACACACACACACACACACTCTTTCTGTCATCCACATGACATGTTGTTCCTTCCTCTACAGTGAATGGAGGTTGGTCTCTGTGGACAGAGTGGTCCTCCTGTAACGTGCCCTGTGGGAGGGGAGTGCAGAAACGCTCCCGCACCTGCACCAACCCTGCCCCCCTCAACGGGGGGGTGTTCTGCGAGGGCATGTCCGTACAGAAGATCACCTGTAATGCCCTCTGCCCAGGTCAGCCCCTCCCCCTCTGTTAGGGCCTGATTCACTAAGTGTTTCCGTACATGGTAGTCAATTAAACTTGGAAATCAGAGCCACAAGGTCAAAATAAAGGTCACTCCCTATCTTCTCTTCAGGCTACACCTTCACTGTCCCTCCTGAAACCTCTCTGTGTCCTCTATCCTGCTGTAGAGCTTCTCTAATAACAAATAAAAAAAAGTAAATAAATCATTTTAAAAAGTAATAATATATTAATAATATATGTTAAGAATATATAGATTTTTAAATCTTCCTTTTACTTTTTACTTGCGATGACTGATGGACATTCACTAACTTAGACAAATGTATTTGTTGTAAGTCGCTTTGGATAAAGGCGTCTGCTAAATGCCAACAAATGTAAATGTCAATGTTTGGAGAAGGAGGACATGAAGACAGTTTCCTGTTCAGTTCTGTTTCTAGGGTTTTATCTTGTATTGAATACACAGGTGCAGATTGCATCCTGGTGCAAAATGCTTAGTGAATCAGTCCCAGTAGAATCAGTCAGTAGAGCTGATTAAGACACTGGTAACTTGTGAGGAAGTATGATAGGGCTCTCAATGATATTACGAGTGTCTAAAGTGTGTTTAACTGTTATGGTTATAATACTGCACTGTGGCATGTGAAGTGTTGGGGAGAAGTTGAACTAAATTCAAACGTTAATAGTGTTTTAATAGTTAACTTTTTTTTACCATGTAGCAGTGTAGCAAGCTACTGTAACTACTCACTACATTTCCCCCAAAATAAGGGGTTTTTACGGCTATCTCAGCCCTTGAACTTCAAATGACCCTACTATATTTATTCCCTCACTGCTTCCCCATCTCCCCACTTTGCTCCACCTCACCTGTTTTTATCTTTCTCAGTGATTTCAAAGCGTTACGGTTGTTCGGTTTCAACTCTCTAGTCATCTGTCAGTAACTGGCTGTCGTGTGGTGAAGGAAGTCGTTTCAAAGTAGCTGTAGTTTTACAAACTATGTTTTCTCAAGGGTATAGCTCAACTTCTTCCCTCAAGTAAAGGAATTGGTAAGTTAGTTCAATACATGTTCATAGTAGCTTCCGCAACAATGGGCATGTGACAGACCTGTGGACCTTTTTAGTAATGAAACCCAGCTGTTGTCATCTGAATGACTTCTCGTCTGTTTTTGCACCAGACATTATTTTGTCGGTGTGACAGTTCTATTCTCTGTAGTATTGTGAATTCTTACTGACGGTTCCAAAGGCAATTGCAATTGGTAAAATGCCTCATTTTAACAATAGAAGCTACCTTGAGAGCAATGTACGCACTAGCATGGTCAACTCAAAAGCACTTTGTATTCTCTGCGGCATATAAACACATCATTTGCATTTAAATTAGCTGGGGGAAAAAAATACGGTGAGTGACTGCAGTGGATACCGAACTCGAACACAAACCACACAAGAAATGTGACATTTCACAAACGATGGTCTTGGCAAAAATGCTGCCAAGAAATCTTCTGCCGCCATATGGTCTACCGATATGTGTTAAGCTGAGCATGATGAGCTCCTCCTTGATCAAATGACACAGACGGCAGGAGAACCTGTGTATTAACACACACAGTGACATCAGGGTGTCTTCTTAATGCTCATATCCCATTATGTGAAAAGGCTTGTGGGCTGATGTGGGGTGAATACTCGCCGAGATGGACCACCGCCTCACCTTCTGTGCTATGCTGTGTGCGTGCGGGTGCGTGTGTTTGCGGACGCACGTGTGGGTGTGGGTGTGTGTGCATGTGCGGTGTGTGCGTCCGTGCGTGTGTGTTTGTCAACAGTTGACGGTGGCTGGGAGGAGTGGAGCGAGTGGACCGTGTGCAGTAGCCAGTGCGAGAGGCAGCGCAGGAGGGAGTGTAACGCTCCAGTGCCCAGACACAGAGGGAGGACGTGTGACGGGAACAGCCAGACCAAGGAGAACTGCACAGGAGGAACGTGCACCCAGAGTAAGTCCCCCTCACTCCCTCCCCTCTCCCCGGGCTGTGGCCCCCTCACTCCCTCCCCTCTCCCCGGGCTGTGGCGGTCATTAACCTTCACACATAATCAGCAGAACGACCATCGCCATCGCAGTGACATCATCACATAACAGGACATGATCATTACAAGGCCATGACATCCGGACAGTAGGCGAGGGAGGGATTTGTTTGACTAGTTGAGTGAATCTCTCTCTCTGCATGACAAGGCCAAAACAATCCCTCCTGTGGTGGGCATCATAGGACACGCCCCCCCCCCCCCCCCCGTATCACCAGAGCATCGCGGCACAGGAAGTAGGGAGGGTGCCATTTTGGAACAATGCCAACAAGCGGATCTGTTTATCGAAAACATCTTTGGAATGCAACCTTGTTGTGGTTGCATTGTATGTGTCATACAACTGCAATGCCTCATTTCAACATCCATGAATGAATCACTCTTGTGTAATAAGTAGGTTATATTAGTAGGTTATATTAGTTATTAGTAGGGAGTTTACTAATGCCAATTTCTGTCCAAATGGGGCCCATAATATACCTGATACTAAAAGACATAGCTAGGCTCATTAACAAAGGAAACACAAAGAGAACATACTGTATAGAGTATGTGCAGTTTGAAAATAATTCAAGAAAGAGACATCATTATGTTGTTTTTTAGTTTTCCAAAAAGTACAGTTGGTATGTTCTGGGGTAGTTCAGTGCATTAGCAAACATTGATAACTTTTTTCAAAAAGAATTTGCCAATTTCCATCACATCTCTTTTGAAGAAGAGAAATAATAAGTAAATAAATAAAAGTATTTTTTAGACCCATCTCCCAATCTCTCCCTCAACCACCTCTATCCATGGTGATATGAGTTTGGTAATGATGCCTAGTATCATTATTTGGCCAGTCGATTCGCTGAACTCAGCAGTGGGGCATCTCCAGAACATGGGAATCAAAAAAGGGCTGTAGTTATCCTTAACGGGACTGGTCTTTAATCACATCTCTCTCTTTCTTTCTTTCTTTCTCTCTCTCTCTCTCTCTCTCTCTCTCTCTCTCTCTCTCTCTCTCTCTCTCTCTCTCTCTCTCTCCCTCTCTCCTTCTGTCTCTCTCGCTCTCCCTCCCTCTCTCTTTCTATTTATCCCTCTCTCTTTCTTAATCTGTCTCTCTGTCTTTGCAGATCGAAAGCTGCTGCATGACGTTAAACCTCAAAGTGAGTCTTCCTTTGAATTCCTTTTATCTTCAACCCCCCCGACTCTTGAAAGGTGCTCCCTGATTTTGGGGGGTGCAGAAAAGGCAATTGTCTCAACAGTAGCTAGATGAAAGATATTCCTGTCGCACAAACCCAGAATCAATACCAGAGTTTAGACGTTGACTTTTTTTCTAAAGTGACCCATTTGCTTATTAGCCTAACACCCTTGATTTATATCCACTTATATCCAGAACATTAAACGTCTCACAGTGATCCGAATCCTGTCATAGTCATTACTCCGCTCTCTCTCTCGACCCTCTCTGACAGAGAGTGACATCACACAACATACTTTTCCTTGTCGGACTCCGGGAGATGGATTGGTTGTGACAAGTGAACATGTGCTATATATAGGGATTAATGGAGTCTAATCATCGCAAACGAGCTTCATTTTGACCAATTTGGTTGCGTGTCCCCTCGTATTCCCCTGGTGCGTTTCAGCAGCTCTCTGACGAATTTGCCTCCTGACACCCCCTGAAAATGACTGTCAGGTGCTACCTAGCGCTAACGTCGCACTGGGCCCTAATGAGACTTCATTAGTCTGGCACTCTCCTGTATAACGTAGCGTTCCCCTGCTAGCCGGGGCCTGCCGGGCCAATAGGACTCAAACGATAGTGCTTGAAGGGAAACAATAAGCATCTGGCGGAGTGATCAGACTCACCCGAGGTACTCGGAATTAATTGGATTCTGATCATTTCCTGTGACTGTTGGTAACCAAAGGGTCGTGCTATGTGGTCCGTTTGGTTTCTTGTGTGAGGTGTACAATACATTAGGCCAATTGGTTATAGACCTGTGGGTCTAAAAGTAGTTATATCCCCCCCTCCCTCCTCCTCCCAGCTTTAGCTTCAGTATATTGTGTGACAGTGGTATAGGGAGGGACAATACTCTATGATTATCTCCTGCGGTACCTAATGTAGCGCTGCAGCATAAGGGTGCTAAGCAGTTCAACAGAACTGTGGGACCCTAGGACAGCCCTACCAGAGAAAAAAAAGCCCTTTTATAACAGGCAATCATATCCTAATCCTATCAAAGACATAAACGAAAAACGATGCTGATTATAAATATGATATTTTTACACAATAGAATCATTACCATCGCCCATCCTTTCATTTCCTATTCAATTTCTCTGTGGTCTCTAGCCAATGCTTTTCCTCACAGTACTTTGTTATCGGTTCAGTTTAGCAACCGACCAATGAGGTTCTTGTTTTGTGTCCGTGTGTCACCCAGGTATGGACGGCTCCAACGACGTAGCGCTCTACTCCGGTTTAGGGGCGGGCGTCATCGCCGTGGCTGTCCTGGTGGTGGCCGTGATGCTGTACAGGAAGAACCAGAGCGAGTACGGCGTGGACGTCATCGACTCGTCGGCGCTCACCGGGGGCTTCCAGTCATTCAACTTCAAGACCACCAGACAAGGTGAGACGCCTTCTGGCTTCTTTTTTTTTTTTTTTACAGGAGATACGCACGCACTGTCGCACACGAGGCCAATAATATAGCAGCGTTTCGTCAAGGACCCGCACAGACAAGGCCGTCCCCGGTGATGGATGGCGTGCGTTAGGCAGGTGCATACCCTCAACATCTGCTTTAGGATTTACACACACGGTAATCTGCGAAAAGGATCTGTCCTTCTATTTTTCGGAGAAAAAAAAAACAGGTCCCGATGTTATTTCCCGGAGATAGATCATCAAGTGTTGATGGACACTCACTCTAACCCCCCCCCCTGTAGACCACACATCAGTTGGTCCTAGCCCCGGTCCCAATCCCACGGATAAATGTGAACAACATGGAACAGTGAACATCAATTGCATTTTCTTTCTTTTTTTTTACTTTTTTTTTATCGTGCACCGCAATAACTTCTGTTCATAACCCATGTCTGGGGCCCGTGGCTGTGTCCTAGGCAGCCTTTGCCACAGGCATTCATATTACTGTCAGTGACACTTCTGGGTTAGCACAAGTGATAGCCATCGCGGCGGCTAGGTGATCCATCCTGCCTGTGGCTTGTGACAGCGCTGTGAAAATCTCCCTGCTTGGAAGAGCCCTCGTGCTGTGAACCGCCACATCCAACCGCACCGCTCCACTCCCAAGGCCTGAGAAGTCACTCATGCCCACCCCCTCGACATGGGGGAGGGGGGCGGGGAGAGGAGGGACAGAGCTGGGCCACATCCGGCAGCCCATCAATCCTATTTAAATAGGCCAGCTTCTCCCCCAGCCTCCTGCTGCGCGTTCCCTCCATCCATCGGCCACTAGATCACTCCATCCCATTTCTCTCCCCTCCTCTCCGTCAGACCCTTCTGAAAAGCAGCCTCTGAAATATAGCCCCGTTCTCCCCTTTTCTCATTTCATCACTGGATTTTGTTCTTCTTTTTTTTTGAGAGAGAGGGAAAAATATACAGGTGCACTTTTTCATAAACAAATAACAGCAGATGGTGATACACATACTGTAAGGAAGGGGGGAAAAAACGGCTTTCAAGTCTGCTCTTTAATCGGAAATCAGTAGCGCTTCATGCCATGTAATTGCTTTAAAAAAGCTCTTAAATGTTTCGGCTAGCTTCTGCCCGCATGAGATGGTGTTAAGGCAGATTGGTGAATGAGTCTTTGGACCTGACCCTGTCTCCCTGCATTACCACTGCCTCTGAGTGATTTTTAATCAGAGGTTCCAATTCCCAACCTCTCCCTCAAGGTATTCAACCTGAGGTCCATTTCATTAACTTCTATCTCAGTCCCACTCCTGCAATTCCATTTCGCTGCACCATTTTAGATGCACACTCAAGCGATAATCAGATTATTCTCCACTGGACTGGAGGAAAAAAAAAAACACATGCCTGATCGGATGTCAGGTTGGAGGTTTAAGTAATGTCCACTTGGATGCTGTTTCCTGGTTATGGAAGGATGTATGAGGATGAATTTTGATGAAAGTACATCCGCTAGTTCTACACACTATGAAAGTCTGTACACCACGGACTGAGTAAACGTAACTGGAGACACTCGTCTTTTTTGGAGAAAGACGCCGTTTGCTAGCGAAGGTTCATCTGGGTGGGGAATATGTCATTTTAGTTCATTTAGTCATTTACACAAATTTACTGTTAATTAGCTACCAGCTGAATTTTGCTAGGAAATATAACGCTGACACATGTCTCCACAAGTGACGAGTTTTGTTTACATTCTGCAGTTTGTGACGTATAGAATTTCCTACCATATTGCAAATGTTATATGAAAAATTAACAATCATCATCATATCCTTATACGTTTTCGAAATGTTGTTCAATTGTATCCCACTGTAAATACTCCTCATCGTGTTATTATGATGTTGAAAGGAATAGACGATGTAACAGAGAAAGAGCAGCACTCGGTTGAACAACATCCTCTCGTCGTGAAGCGAGTGGAAAACGAACATAACCTGCGAATGCATGACACAGATCAAACCACCCCCCCCCCCAGTAATTAACGATTTCCCTAAAAATAAAACAACATTAGCCTCCTGCCTTGCACCCCTCGCCAGGCAACAGCTGGGCAGCAAGGACTTTGTGACTCCGCCGTTATCTTGGCACGTGTGGAGTCCTGGGGCACACTGGGTGTCTGGATGTGCCAGATAGATGCGGCGCGTCTTTCGCTCCGTTTGGCAGCGTTTCGTCAGGCTCGTGGCGACGTCTGAGGACCCCCATCCCACCTCCCTCCACGGCCTGATGAGCCCACGCTGCGAGCTGAAGGACCCTCTCATTTACAGGACGGTCAACCCAGACCCTTCGGCCCCTTCTGCCCGACAGCCAGAGAGGAAGGTGTCCTACAGGAGGGTGACTTTGTGTGAGGGGGGGGGGGGGAAATGGACTCAAGCAGATGGATAATGGAAGCCAAGCTGTGTTTGCGTGGTAATTAAATCTACTCCTCGTGACCAGTGCTTGGCTCAGGCCCTGGATGGCTGTAACAGGATTGGATGTCCAGTTTGTTTACTGTACAGTAACACAGGTCAGGTCACATGACCTTGACGTGGCATGTTGTCGGTACTGAAGCAAACTTTCTATCAGCCGATGGAGTGTGTTCTGTGAGACCTCGAGTCGTAGCCCAGCTAGCAACAACAACAGCAACAACAACAACAAAAGCAGTTTACAAAGAGCATTTTAATTGTCGGCTACTTGTCGACTTTGCAATGGCCCCAACAGCGATAAGCTGACACCTCTAACAGTGGTCCATTGTCCTTCCATCGGCTAGCTGAGTATTCATATCGGTATTCATCGGCAAGCTGTCACCCGTGACAGGCCCAGAGTCGGTCCACTGGTGGCACACCGCTCAGGCGGTTGGCAAGGCAACCTCTCTGCTCCCCTGCTACTCTCTTCCTACTCCCCTGACACTATGTGCTCTCCTTTTCACAATGTTTCTCCTACTTTACCACGCTTTATATTTGTGACAGCAGATGGTAAAAGTCGGTAACCAAAAATCTAAATCAGACTTTTATTCTGAAGAATGTAAATAAATGTCAACGTTGTTGAAAATAAACAACATGCTCGCTAGTCAAGCCAAAATATTGCAATGCAATGGATTTGGTGAGTAATCTCCACTACTCTACACTAACTACAGTAGCTAGTAGTGGGGATTACTCACCGAATCCATTGCATTGCACTATTTTGGCTTGACTAGCGAGCGTGTGTCATTGATTTTCAACAACGTTGACATTTATTTTAATTGTTTAATTTGAATAAAAGTCTGAACATTTGGTCAGTTGCCGACTTGTTCCCGCTTTCACCAGCTGCTGTCACATTTAGCCTTTACATACCAAGGTGATCTGGTTAACTGTCAGTCTCCCGTTGGCAAGTCAACTGTTGTCTGTTGTCTACTGCGGGCTCCAAACCATTGGTCTATCTGATCGATAATCGTCACGCCATCATCGGTCCTCCATTGACATACCAATCGTCGGCCTACTGTTGGCATGCTGATTATCAATCTACCTTTGGCAGACCGACTGTTGGCTGCCATTTTGCTTGCTGACTGTCTACATGCTGACTGTCAACATTGGTCCATCGTTCACACTGGCAGTCGGTCTACCACTGGCAAGCAGACATCTGTCTACCGTTGGTATGCCGACGGGGTGATTTACCAATGGTATGTGTCGACGTCGGTCTATCATCGGCATGTCAACAACCCCTGGCTCTCTAACTGTCATGGCCGTCATGCAGTGGTACGCTTTCGGGCTAATAGTGCCATGTCGGACGCCGTCATGTGACCATTAGGGGTCCAATATCGGCTTACGAGCCGCTCTGTTTCTACCGGCGATGCCCGATAATCTGTGACAGGCCGGGATAGAGATCCAGCGGTGAGGGCTTTCACACGACAGCATGACTATGTGGCTGTGTGTGTGTGTGTGTATCTCTCCGTCTCTGTAGGAAACCCGCTCCTCCTGAACTCCTCGATGCAGCCAGACTTAACGGTGGGCCGGACGTACAGCAGCCCCATCTGCTTCCAGGACTCCGTAGACAAAGAGCTGTTTGACCCCCTGCCAGACATCAAGGTCAAAGTTCAGAGATCCTTTATGGTTTCACTAGGTGTGGCCGAGCGAGCGGAGTACCACCAACAACACCACGCCAAAGGCCACCGCCCCGAGACCTTCCCCAGGGGGCTGAACCGAGACCACGGCGGCACCGCGGAGCCACGCAAGAAAGGCCTGCTCAACGGGCCCTTAACCCCCACCAAAGATCAGCTGAGGACCCCGGGCGTGTTTGGCCATCTGGGGGGCCGTTTGGTGGTGCCCAATACCGGTGAGCTAGACTGTACTACTACGACTACTACTACTACTACTAATAATAATAACTTTAATTTATATAGTGCCTTTCAAAAAGCCCAAGGACGCTTTACAAGGGAATGATCGGACAGACAAAACAGAAAACAAACAAAGCAAAACTAGGGGCCAAAGGCCTTGGAGAACAGATGAGTTTTGAGGGCTAATTTGAAGGAGTCCAGGGTGGGGGCGTACTGAATATGAAAGACACGTCGTCATTGTAAATAAGAAATTATTTTTTGTTGACTCGTCTGTATATACGAAGGTGAAAAAGATGTTTCCTATAGAGAGAGGAACTATGCGTTTCTCCAAATAATAATAATAATAACTTTGGATTTGTATAGCGCCTTTCATAAAACCCAAGGACGCTTCTCCAGAGTGACAAACAGGCTTTAGCAAGTCGTATAGCACTCTCTGACAACAACGACTCTTGATTATATTTACACAGCATTTTATATCATTACAAATGTATCTACCCTACAGTATGAGCAATGGATGTTTTCAGTTTATAAAAGCACACACACACTTGATTCATTAAAGCAGTCATACTGTCAATGAATATGTACTACAATATACACTGTGTATAGGGATTGGGAAGCCATGGCTCTTTAATCATATTAGTTCATGGGAGCTGTTGCTAGGATTTGTCAGTGTTGTTGCCAACATTGGTGGAGAGAGCAAGCTGTTTGTTATTCCTGTACATTCTCGCACAGCTCTCCCAGGCAAACAGGGGTCAGGCTCTTATCATAGCTCCGACTACAAGTGGAGGGACTAGATGAGTTTGCGACGACTGCCATAATTGTCAGGGTCAATACCTCTCTTGGGCCCTTGTGTGTGTGTGTGTGTGTGTGTGTGTGTGTGTGTGTGTGTGTGTGTGTGTGTGTATGTGTGTGTGTGTGTGTGTGTGTGTGTGTGTGTGTCGGGCATGTGTGTGTGTCGGGCATGGGTGTGTACTGTACTTGTAGTATATGTGTGTGTACTGTACAGTATGTGTGTGTGTGTGTGTGTGTGTGTGTGTGAGTGTGTGTGTGTGTGTGTGGCCCTTGACTACACTGGAGAGTGGTAGGGAGAAATCAGTGTCCTCCATCGCTGTGTGTGAGTCTCGACGGTCAACAGTCAAGTGGATCACTCACACATCTATTCTGCAGGGTTCCCTCTCGTCATTAGACAGTACACGACATTCAACTGCCGATTAGATATAGTTTTTATAGAGGGGATGCGAGCGTCAGGCCCTCTGCACTAACCCAATGCCGCCAGAGAACATATTCTACCGTCAGTTTTCTTTCACATTACTGTCAAGGCGTAAACATTCCATTAGATTAATACCATGCAAAAAAAAATACCACATGTTGTATTTCTAATAGGGTTGTCAACGTTAACGCGTTAACGCTCACCATTAATCTGGAAACCTTAACCAGCCTATTATTGGGATTAACTTTAAAAAATATATGTTTAAACAGCACTCATTTTTATATTTAAGGGCTTACATATTGAATATAACACATTTTATTAATGTACTACATTTTATTTTCAGATGAATAGGGTAGAAGTAAAAGTTTAAAGCAGATCAAAGTAAAAAGTCAAATAATGTATGCGTCTTTATGTAAGAGCGGGGCTGGGCTCGAGCTGAGGTGGGGGAGCAGTGGCTCAGTTTTACACACTCTTCTCCTACAGTTCTACCAACTAGCTTTCCTTTCATGTGTTACTGCACATTGAAATACAGTAGTTAGTCTTTCGCCAAGTATCCCCAAAATGACACAATTATTTCAATTCAATCGATTCAAATCTCAACAGTTTATCAACAAATGCATGTTCCTGGCTTGTTCTGCCTCCCTGGTACTCTGCTTCCCTGGTCCTTTTAACAGATTCGATTGCCCATAATTCACATAATTACACAATTTTCCTCAAATTGGTGGGTTGAAAACACATTGCTAAAAGCGAGGAGCGTCCCTGGAGAAACCTACAGAAGCCCACAGAATTATTCTGCATTCCCCATCATCCCAGTAACTGCTCAGGTTGTGTAGTATTATTAAAAATATATCTATTTTAACAACTGGTCACAAAATACTAGAAGTAAGCATGTTGCTAACAACCTCAATCATAACGATATTTGAAAACATACCTCTTTGTTTCACGTCAGGCATGCAACAAGTATCAAATGGGGCTGGGCAAGGATTGTTTCTAGAGTGATTTTGAACGCTAAAAAAATATTATTGAGGAAAAGTCAGGGAAGGAGGGAAGGGGATGTGTCTTTCACAGTGACAAGGTTATTTCAATGATTCCAAATAAAATGTAAAACCTGGAAACACACGTTGGCGCTCGTAGCGTTAGACACCGTCGTACAAATCAACAAACCCAGACAACCATATACGCCGTATAACATCAAGAACAACTTTGAATACTTGATTTAATTGTGTACATCCATCAGTCTCCTGTGGCATGTGAACTGGTGATCAGGATTTGCATGCGATGTGAAGTCCTCTGGGACTATGTTTGTGCTTAGTGACGGTGATGATGATTTAGAGGTCCTGGGGGACTCTTCGGCAGCCATCACCAGAACCGTGTCTGACAGGGTGACAGGTGTTGGTTTAATGAAAGCTAACTGGTTACCTGAGAGTAGGAGATGGCAGGGCAAAATGTTCTATATACAGTACAGTGCCCTCCATAAGTATTGGAAAGAGGAAGCATGTTGTCTTCTTTTAGCTCTATACTCCCAACAGTTAAGCAATAATTAATATGGGGTCAAAGTAGAGATTCTCAGCTTTAATTCAATGTGTCTATTTTCCTATTCACCATTTAGAAAGTAACATTTTCAAACATACTCCCCCTATTTCAGAGCTCCAAAAGTCATGTCATGTCCAAATAAAGCACTTTGTTTACTGTTGTTTAGTATTTGGTTGATAATCCTTTGAATGCACTAACTGCCTCCAGTCTGCAACCCATTGACCAGACGCTGGGTATCTTCTCTGGTGATGCTCTGCCAGGCCCCTACTGCAGCCATCTTGAGATGTTGTTTGTTTTGATGTCTTTTTGCCTAAAATGAAATGCATGTTCAACTGGATTTATATCTGAAGATTGACTTGGCCAGTCAAGAACTTTCCTCTTCTTGGCTCTAAAAAAACTCCCTAGTTGCTATGGCAGTATGTTTGGGGTCATTGTCTTCCTCTATGATGAGCAGACAAGATGTTTCTGTTTCTTCAGAATACATTCTTCTACTACAGTCAGCAGTAACATCATCAATTAAGACCAAGTTAGCCAGTTCTTGCGGCAGCTACGGTATACATGCCCAATTCATAGCACCCCCCCCCACCATGTTTCACAGATGAGGTGGTATGCTGTAAATCTTGGACAGATCCTTTTTTCTCCAAACTTTCCTTTCAAAATCACTTCGATACATGATTACATCCGTCTTGTCTGTCAAAAACATTGTTTTCCAGACCTCTGCAGGCTTTTTAAGCACTTTATTTAGCAGTCCTTTTTACCATCCTTTTTGGAGAATAACTAATGGTTTGCAACTTGCAGTGAAGTCTCTGTAGTTCAGCTGGTGACATATTCTGAGGATGGTAGTGTGTGACACATTCACTCCTACCTCCTGGAGAGTGTTCCTGATCAGTGGAAGAACAGTTTCTTTTTTTTCTTTCTTAATAATGGTGAGCAATCTTCAGTCATCCACTGTAAAAGTCTTCCTTGGCCTATGAGCCTGTTTGCAATTGCTGACTTCACCAGTGCTTTCTTTGTTTTTTTATGATGTTACAGACTGTTGACTTAGGTAAGTCTAATATGTATTTCATTTCCTGATGAAAACATTTTAGGCAAAAGACCTCAAAACCTCCTAACAAACTGAAGATGGCTGCAGTACAGATCTGGTAGAGCATCACCAGAGGAGATACCCAGCGTCTGGTGGGGTCAGTGGGTTGCAGACGTCAGGCAGTTATTGTATACATATACAAGAGTAGTCAGCCAAATACTAAACATGAGTGCTTAATTTGGACAATATATTAATCTGTCCTATGACTTATGGGGCCCTACCTATTATGCACTTCTTAACTTGCCGTCTTAAGTCTTAATTAAGACGCACCGCCAGGTTAAGACCTACCGCCACCCTTATTATGCGCTTCATACGCGCTACTGCTATTATGCAGGTGTCGATAGGCGCCCACACATAAGACGTAAAACTCCCGTGCATATATTGCTCATTGTGGGAGTGTTCATATGTTAATGAAGTGCACTAGGCGCCCCTGCTATTATGCGATCTGACTTTGCTCCTAGCGCTAAGAAGTGGTTTGAAAAGTTCTTAAGTTTAGACTTCATGCACGTTTTGAAACACGAGCGCGCCTCCGCGGTTTGCGCATGCATGTGGGCACACATGAACACGCACGTGGCTCCACGGCAAGACGTCAATTACGGTCACATTATAAATGCTTTATTTCAGAAGGGAGAGGCCAGCGCTGTACAGTATGTTGCCTCCGCATACTGTGCACATACAGTACGAGCATGCCGTGCGTAATATAATGACATCAACATCTGTCATTCCTGCAGTCTTCCAGCGACCCCTCTGTAATACTTCTCACAAGCGGAGGTATTGCCGTGTTTATTCAGAAAATAATCATGCACGAGCTTGTTACTTTCTTCTGCAGAGAAGCGCGCTGACCTCCTTCTTAGGACTTCCATAATAGCATAGCGCTAATGACTCAACGCAGCCGGTTCTTAAAGGGAATGGCACCTGGCACGCTGATTGGGTTGATTGAGAAGACGCCCAAAACACACCCATGACTAATTTCTTTGCTTAGCGCCGGGTTTTAGGCGCCCACTACCGCACGCATAATAGCAAAGTGGCCTTGACCACACCTCCACGTCTTAAGTTTAGATCTACCGCCTCGTCTTATTGCTTAAGACTTATGAAGTGGATAATAGGGCCCATGGTGCCCTAAAATAGGGGGACTATGTAGAGAAGGTGTTGTCATTCCTAAATGGAGAAACCAATATGTACACTATACCATCACATGTAATGTAATTGTTTGATTTCAAATCCAAACTTTTGGAGTACAGAGCCAAAAGAAGAAAACATGCTTCACTGTCCCATTACATACGCAGGGCACTGTACATGGAAGTAGGCTGGTAATATTATTCGGTTGTTAAGTTGTGACGTGTTTCCAGGTCCAACGTTGGCTGAGGCGCTCTCTTCGAAATGCTGCAGTAATAATAATAATTCATTATATTTGTATAGCGCTTTCCGAGGCTCAAAGACGCTGACAATATGGGGAAAACGGGAAAGTGCCGTGTCTCTTGTTGTATGAATAGATCCGAGTCTAAAAAACGATTGAACTGTCATTCTACCGCTTTAGTACACTGGTATTCTGGTGCGGGGACTTTTTTATTTGGACCCGAAAATTGCTAAACGTCACGCGTGACGTCAGACTTAACAACCGAATAGTGATATGATATGCATCATAACATGATATAATTGGCTGTAAAACAAATCATCAAAAGCAACGTGGGGAGTAAGGCAACAATCGTTAAAGTACAGTTGTAGAAAAGGGAGGAGGAAAACCAAGTAGAACGAAATGGAAGAGGTCAATTGTTCCATATACCTAGACCCAAGGTTCTTATGTAAACGTTTTTTTCCACAAAAGTGAGTGCCATGGAATGTTTTGTGTTGTGCCATATCTTTTCATACTTGAAAATACTACAAGCACAGGAGCGATCGTATTTCTTGTTCTTCTTTCCAGTTCCTTACGGTTGTTGTGAGATCTACTGCGAGTTGATGTTTCTGATGTTTGATGTTTTGCAGGGGTCAGCCTGTTGGTGCCCCATGGTGCCATCGCTGACGACACTTCGTGGGAAATGTACATGGTGATCAACCAAGGAGAGGCCAGGTGAGACCAGCTCATCACCATGTCATTCAGGCCATCTGTGTGTCTGTGTGTCTGTCTGTCTGTCTGTCCGTCCGTCCGTCTGTCTGTCTGCCTGTCTGTCTGCCAGTCTTCCAATCCTTTGTCATCTCTGTCTGTCTGCCTGCCTGCCTGCCTGTCTGCCTGTCTGTCTGTCTGTCTGCCAGTCTTCTATTTGTCATCTCTATCTGTCTATCTGTCTGTCTATCTATCTATCTATCTGTCTATCTGTCTATCTGTCTATCTGTCTGTCTGTCTGTCTGTCTATATTTCCTATCCTAACCGTTCTAATCAGTTAAACCCTGTAAAACCCGTCTCTGCCATCCTTACTATTCTATTGCACATCGGATAGATTATTGTTCCTTGCTTGCAGTGTGTCCTTTGTGACCTAATTACCGAGGTAAGATTGAGGGAAATTGGTGGAACATGTATCATTGCAGCCCTTTTATGGTGTCTGCTGCAAATTGAGTTCACTTGTTCCCCTAAATGCAGTCAGTATGCTTTACGGCATGTACCAGGAACTTTCTTGAGAAATACATACTGAAGTAAAAAGCAGTAAATGAATAACAATTTGGTTTCTTTGAGATAATTGACACCTATGTGACACAGTCCGATCATTTGGTCCGCATGCCGGCAACCAATCAAAATGTCCAGATTTTCCTCTGAAACACAGAACTATGTTTCAACGTTGTTGAGAATCACAACACAAAACTCGCTAGCCAAAATACTGCAACGCAATGGATTGGGTGAGTAATCTTTACTGCTACCTAGTTAACTATAACACTACTTTACATTGTTAGCAGGCTCACAAAACAAGCTGTGTTAGTTGACCAGCGACGTGTCACTGATTTTCAACAACGCAGAAATGTATTCACATTTTTCGAAAGAAAAGTCAGATCATTACATCGGATCCCGACACGAGGACCAAAGCATACACAGTAACATGTATCATTTGATACCAGGTACAGAAGTTACCAGTTGGGTTGCAATTATTTAAGGCGGCAAAGTACCAGACGGCAACGTTACCACATAGTTTCTTAGTAGATACGGTACAAACCAGGCGGGTACAATACCAGGGTGAAAGGCTGTAAAAAATGTTTTACTGTGCACTCGTGTGTTTACCTCCAGAAGTTACCAGTTGGGTTGCAATTATTTAAGGTACCGTACTGTCAGTACCAGACAGCAATGTTACCACATAGTTTCTTAGTAGATACGGTAGAAACCAGGCGGGTAAGTACAGTACCAGGGTGAAAGGCTGTAAAAAAAAACGTTACTGTGCACTCGTGTGTTTACCTCCAGGTGCTTATGAGATGGTTTTTGACGTTTAAAAATGAACAAGGACTCCAAAACAGACAGACTCTGTTCTGCTCAGAATGCACCTCAGTGACCCTCTCGGTTCCTGTCCCTCTCAGCGCCCTTCTCTCTCCCACTCTGTACTGCACTGTGGTGCTCTGACAGATGGGCGCCAGTGAGCGCCCCCACAGCCCATCTTGCACTCTCCACAGGAATCTTTTAGGTGTCAAAATCAGGGTGATAATTTCCACACAAGCCTCGAAGGTGCTATTCTTAGCTTTGATCTTTCATGCGCAACCGAGAAAGTGTGGAGCAGGCTCTTTTTGTGTGTGTGTGTGTATGTGGGTGTCTGGGTGGATGTGTGTGTGTGTGTGTGTGTGTGTGTGTGTGTGTTTGTCAGGGTTCCCGCAGGGTCTACATTTAATGATCTGAATTTGGGGCCTTAGAAGGTCTTAAATATGATGTTGATAGGTTTTAAAATGTATTGGATTAGGAAGTTACATCTATGTGGCGATAACTTCTCTGTATCACGTTTTAATGTGTTTGGGGAAAATGATCTGTTACCCACCCCAAAAAATGTGTATGAAAATAAATCAACATGGATCCAATAATCACTAACGTTGCAGCCCCCAGTGAGAACCTATCGGAGAGCACCCAGATAGCAAACCGTTAAACTAGGAACATTGGGGGTAAAGACTTTAGGATCGCGTGGTCAGTCAGATCAACACAAGATCCAAGTGAAAAACCAACAACAAATGCCTGCCATCTCTTCCGTCTTCGCCCCTGCTTCGAGACCATCAAGTGTAGCGCTAATGTAGCGTTAGCATAGCAGGGCTGCCAAGTTTCACCAAAAGTTTGGAGTGAGATATTTTGGCGGTGGAGCGACCCAAAACTGTGCACGTTTTGGTAGCGGCGGCCCCTCTCTCCCACCCAATTATTTGTGCTTGTTTCCTGCAATTTTACATGTTGTTCATAATAAACCAGCACAATAAATGAAAATAATAAATAATAACATTTTATAAAACAAGAAAAAAATTCAGACAATATATCATATTTATGAAATCTTAATAAACAAATACAGTAGCCTACAGACTCTAAAAGAAAAAGTGGCCCTATCAACAGGACTCAGCCCCTTGGTCAGCAGCAAACACAGGTTCTTCCATCAGCGCTCGCCTGCTGCTTCGATTGCAGACTCAAGTTAACGCGCGTGCAGAAAGATGCGACGGAACTCATGTCCGGTAGCTTTCTTTCAAAGAATTTCAAAAATAAAAGTCCCGTAAAAAAAGTTATTTCTCGCCGTGAGAAATAGAGATGCGGCGTGAGAGCGTGAGAACTGGTTGAAATGCGTGAGTCTCACGGTGATTGCGTGAGACTTGGCAGCCCTGAATAGCGTTAGCCAGTGCGCCTCAGTCTAATGCAGCGTCAACGTCAACCCTAAAAGCTGAGGTGCTGTGGCTCTAAATACTGTAGCTAAATGCTAGTCCTACAACAGCAACCATGGCCTCGTCTCTAAAGTAAACAACAGCCGTTCGAAGAGGCTGAGGGCAAGGCTGGCAGCAAGATGGCCGAGCTCATCTCCAAGTCAAATATTCTGAGGAGGGGCCGCAAGGAGAAGTTGTCTGAGCTTGAGATCATTGAAAAGGAGATTGTGGCCAAGGGCGCAGAACTAAGAAGATAGCTCTTGACTCTCTCACACACACACACACACACACACACACACACACACACATACACACACACACACACACACACACATAGGCCTACATTTACTTTCGAAGGAATTCAGGGACTGAATACTAAGTTTTTGTCGTACTTTTTTGTCAGTATGGCCATGAAATAGGTAATAAACTCTATTAAAAGTGGTCTTAAAAAGTCTTACATTTAACTTGTTGAAACCTGCAGGAACCCTGGTGTGTGTGTGTGTGTGTGTGTGTCTCCTTTATTTAGGCCTAGTCCACACATACACATATTTTTGAAGACAGGATTTTTCTTCCTTTGTTCAAAAAAAGTCCGTCCACAAGAGAACGTAAAAACGATTTTAAAGGCTCACGCATGCCAGGCCAGTAGGTGGCGATAAAACATTATGTCAAACACCACAGAAGAACATTAGGAGCATGTGCATTGATTGGGCTTCTTCTTGAGCAGCGAATACAACAACAACACAGCATAGCGAAACGTCGCTTCTGGATGATGTAAACAAAGGACATAACAGCGCACACTCTGATGTCACAAAGCCAAAAACTCTGTTTTACCTGTCTCCACGTCAACACTGAAAATGGAGCTTCTGACTATCTTCATCCTGGAAGGAGTTTTCCAAAAAGGTCAGTTTTCAGTGACCTAAAACGTCGCTTGCGTGTGGACAAAAGGCCGAAACGCATAGAAAAAGCTAGCTAAAGGTTCAGCTTGTCAACAACACTACCGGTACACACTGCCCACTGCCCAGTTCGCCTGTGATGAATGCAGCACACAGATGGAATATACAGTATGGATGGTTGGGAGGCTCTGGAGGCCCTTTCATCTTGACAGTGCGACCATTATGCATTCCTATCAGGGGAAGGTAAAGACCCTATGATGGACTGTGCTTCTCTCCAGGGCCCTCTGGCTTTTCCTGTGCAGGGGAGACCCGTGGGGCTCCAGCCCTGGGAACTGTCACCAAGCATTCACAACACCATGTGAACAAAGTCAGGGAAGGAAAACACGTGAAACGCCAAAGAATTGGAAAGGACCCAAATTGGCTCAGATTCATTCATAAAAAAAACCTTATGACAGAAGCTGGGCTCATTGTCTATGCTCCATACCGTCAGCAGAACTGAGTGAAATACAGTATACAGCAGAGCTGCTTTGTCATGTCCTTAGAAATGTAATTTTTGCCATTGCTAGAGGAATGGATTTATCTGTGAAATACTTCAAATGCATGCAGCCTAGGAGTAAAATGCTAGTAGAACGTCCACAGGCCAGAGTAATCCTTTCCTCCACTCTGTATGACTAACGGTGTGTTCTGAGACCGCCCGAGTGCACCCGGGGTGAAATTAACTGATTTCAGTTGAAACCAAAAGCGCTCTGAAACCACTAAGAGTGTTTACTCCTCCACACATCTCTTCCTGTGGTTCGTGGGCTTGTCACCCTGAGAGCTGTCAATCAACTGTCTATCCTCTCAAGCCAGAGGGGGCCTGGCAGAGAATTGGTTCCTTTCTTCAAACAATCCTCTTCCAACAGACTTCCTCAATGCCGTAATAGAATTTCATTCAAGCTTATTTTCCCTTTTTTTTTTTTTTTTTTTTTTTTTTTTTTTAAGTCTGTCAAAGGTTCAAGAAAAGTATCTTGCTGACTGTTGGTTTTTGTTAGGCCGGAGATGTTGTTTCCCGCTGCCCTGAGCTTTGATGATAGTTTTGTGATGTATGACAATGCTTTTAACATTAGGGCAGACTCTGTGCAGCTTTCACATTGCAGGCAGTGAGTCATTAGAGTTGATTTGAAGAAAAACAGTACTGTATTGAAGTAGTGTAGACTGAAAACAGGCCAAATATATTATGTCTAATGTCTTGTCTGGACTGTTATGTAGCATCTGGACTTTACTTCAAGGCGATCTGTTTTCTGAACTAGCCTCCTATCTTGGTAGTGGTGAATTTAAAGTTATGGATGTGTTTTATTGGAGTGCCAAGTGTTCTCTCTAAAGCAGCTAGGTGGTGTACACACACAGTCACAGACTTTGCTCCTGTCCCCCTTGAGGATGACATAACTCCACAAGCACCCCACAGGGACTGGTGGTTTATTCTAGCTGTCTTGCTAAAAAGATGTGTGAGCTCTCCTACACTCTTAGAGAAAAAGGGTTGGAAAAAGGGTACTTCCTTTTGGAAGAGCCCTTTGAAGAAACCTTTGGGGTTCCATGTCGAACACTTCTGGGTCTAATGTAGACCCCTCTGTGGAAAGGTTCAACTCTGTTTGACATGGAACCCAAATGGTTTCTACATGGCACCAAAAAGGATACAGTGACATCTTTTTTGGTACTAACTATAACCGTTTTGTAAACCCTCGGGTCACATGTCCTTAAGGGTGGGATTTTCTTCTTTAACACAGGCTAGGGTTATCGCCTATGATCTCAACATACAGTAGCATTCTCTTGAGATCCAGTGAGTAGAATCTTCATGATTCAATAAGTCATTCACAGACTCGGCTAAAGGAATCACTATTTTCCACTTCACTGTGTCACTGAAGTCCGAAGACACATGAGCAAAAAAGTAACTCCAAAGCAACTTTAGCCCTGCCTGGTCGACACTCCAGACCAATGTGGTGCACAGCGGCCCAGGGACTAGGAGTCAAGGCGAGCGTTAGTAGCCGTAGCAAACTGATTAATGCAGCCAGGCTCTGTGCAGGACATCTGCAGCATCGCCTTAATAATTGACAAAAACACAGTCAGACAGACAGGTGTGAGAGTACAAGCAAATAAAGGTGAAGCTAATGGAGCATGTTAATGTGTGCATTTATTAAGCCTGCTGCCTCTCTCCAGTGGCCCGATACGCCACTTTGCACGGCTCGGAGGGGTCCCCGGAGGAGTGAGTCATCATTCACTTTGAATAATGCACCTCATCTAGTTCCTGGGGAGGTAGGCGTACAGGAACCCTTCATGATGATGACAAGTGGAATTGAAAAAGAGGATGAGAGCCAGAAGCACTTCCTTTAGGTGCCGCTGGACTCACTGACGTGGAGTGGTGGGCCACTTAAAAGCTCAGGTAATCTGCTCCTCGGAGAATACTCTTCACATTAAATATGTGATCAGGCTTCTCTTCTCTGTTGCCTCAGGGATAATCAGAGCTCTCTCTGGACCGTTCCGAAGCATGACTACTGTTGAACGAGTGAGTGATTGACTGAGAGCAGTGGGTTCTCATGGGAATCATGCCTAGTGAAGGAGGGGCAGTATGGCTGTGGGTGGAGGCAGCAGCTGCATCGTCTGAGAATTAGAGTAGATCAGAATTACTTTATTTATTTTTTCTGAAGGAACTTTTCTGTCAGACACATAAATATGAAATAATCATAATCATAATAATCATAATCAGCACATGCCAGTACATGAACAAGACATACAAGTACATTACTTTGCAAAATACATAGTTAACATTTACACATTTACATCAATTCACTGTAGTAAAGTGCATAGGCCTGCAGTGAATAGTAACAGGCAGGTTCTAATGAGTGCAGCCGTTCTCATTTAATAGCCTAACAGATGCTGCCACAAAGCTAGTGAGAGGTGTTATAGTTGTATACAGACGTTGGTATTAACTCAATAAAACTGCACAGCTAAAGAAATTGTAACATTCCAATCCATAAAAAAGCTATGTGCAATAAAGTGGAATGACACAGGAAAAAAAGTATTTAACACAGTAAAAAAAAAGTGTCTTATGCCACTAAAGAGCTCTCCTACCTGTGCTAATTAGAATCAGCTGGGTTAGTGCATGTTGGTGGGTAAGTACTTCCACTCTTTGAAAAAGTTGTTTCCCACCTCTGAATGCAAGTAAACAAATCATTTGTCACCAAGCTTTCCTGCAAGAAACAGCTCATGATGGGTAGAGGCAAAGAGCTCTCCCAAAACCTTTGCAACAAGATTGTTGAGCAGCGTAGTAATGGCGCAGGTTATCGGCGGATTTCTCAACTCCTAAATGTTCCTGTAAGCACCGTTGGAGCCATTATCCACAAGTGGAAGGAACATCACTCGACCATCAACCGGCCACGCACAGTGCAGTTGTCATAAAGAAAACAATAGGCAATGCACTCCACCACCACAGTCACCATTCACGATCCCTCTGGAAGACTCCATTACTGAAGAAAAGGCACGTTGAAGCTCGTTTGAAGTTTGCGACAGAACATTTGGAGAAGCCTGTAGATCACTGGGAGAATGTAGTCTGGTCAGACGAGACAGAACACAGACAGAACTTTTCTGCAACAAAACAACAAGCCATGTTTGGAGGAGAAACGGCTCTAAATATGATCCTAAAAATACCACACCTACCTGAAGTTCAGAGGTGGAAGCGTCATGCTATGGGGCTGTTTCTCTTCACATAGTATTGGTGGAACTTTTTTTATGGATTGGAGTGTTACAGTTTCTTTAGCTGTGCAGATTTATTGAGTTAATACCAATGTTTGGTCTACATTTCATGTGAATAGCTGCAATAGAAATATGTTGAATTCCAAAATGGTTAATGTGTTGAATACCCACTTTCCCCCACTGTATATAGTGTATATAGTGTATACTCTGTTGTGTCTGCATATCAATGGCACGCTTTTACTGAATCATTAAGATGTTCCCAGCCACTGAGCTTCAAGAGTCAGGTTGTCAAAGAAGCATACTTGATGCAGATAAGCATTTCAGTTGCAGGGGAATATCTTAAATAACGTGTCTGTGAAGATAAAGAGAGGCTCCAACTTTCTTGAATTTTATGATTAGTGGGAGGCACAAATAAGACACTTGACACTGACAGATTGCTCCATTTAAATAGTTATTGTAATCAGCGATGTACTATAGATCAGACAGACTGCTGAGAGGGGTTTGACTCACTGCAGATATGTTGTCTGGGGACTGTGAATCATGAAACATCCAAAGCATTATTAGACAGCCCTCGATTTTTAAACCCTACTGAAATAGGACACGTTTTAATGAGGCACAATATGTTTTTGTCTGTTTATTTTTATTTGTAGCCTTTTTTCTGTATTGATGTTTGTATTTCCTTTATTTTTTTTATTTTTTTCAAAACACAATATTTCCCTGTCAGTGTGTTTAAAAGTCGCCTACCTTAAAAAGCGGTGAACTTCACGTCTCACTCCAGGAGCAGCATAGGAGTCGCTTTTTATTCAGAGGAGGAAATCTTGACAAATCACAGCTCTCAGATCTGTGATCTGCGATGACTGATACGAGCTTAGAGAGCTTTGCGAAGGCGTCTTGATGCTGTGCCTTGATCCCCCTTGCCCTTTTTCGAAAAGCCGCCACGCAACTCCTCAGGCAACATGCACATACTATTTATTGTCAGCCCTTTTTAATGAACACGGTCCAATTTGAAGGTAAATTGTATGCTGAGACTTAACGACTCAGCGGTGATTCCAGGAACTAAATACCTGCAGGCTGTCTGTTTTTGCTGTCTTTAATTTGCATGACAGTCCACCGCCCTCATTAGTTTTTCCTCATTAATTGCTTTCATTTCATGCAGCACCACCACGAGGAGAGATCCAAAGTACAGATAATGACTCTAAGATTATAAACAGGCTGATGAATATGCAAAGTCATGGAGTATCCAACACACGGATCTCCTTAAAATAGGCTTATTAGTTCTGCACCATCCACCACACTGCCTGGTACCACATCTGAAACCTGTCCTTCCTCCATAATGGTTCTACTGTTCTATGTCAAAAGATGATTATGGAAAGAAAGGATGTCTTCTAATTCAACATATGGCAAGCACATTTGTATGGATGGTACATAATGGACATAAGGAAACAAGAAGGTTGAACAGGACATCCGCTGCATATCTACGCACATGCATAGACTTAACGCTTCATTAGGAACACCTGTGGACATCCATGGACCCAACCTGCCTTGTGTCAACAGTGCAAGCTGGTGAGGGTGGTGTAATGGTGTGGGGAAGGTTTTCTTGGCACACTTTGGGCTCTGTTAATACCAATCAATCATCATTTGAATACCACAGCCTATTTGAGTGCATGTCACAAAGCAATGGGATTCATGGCCACAATGTACCCATCTTCTAATGGCTACTTCCAGCATGATAATGCACCATGTCACAAAGCAAAAGTCGTCTCCAAACTGGTTTCATGAACATGACAATGGGTTCAGTGTTCTTTAGTGGCCTTCCCAGGCACCGGATCTGAATCCAATAGAACATCTTTGGGATGTGGTAGAAGTGGAGATTCACAGTGTGCACCTGAAAAATCTGCAGGAATTGCGTGACGCAATCATGTCATCATGGACCAGAATCTCAAAGGAATGTTTCCAACATCTTGTGGAATCAACGGCACCAAGATTTGAGGCTGTTTTGAGAGCAAAGGGAGGCCCTACCCAGTATTAGCCTAGTGTTCCTAATAAAGTGTTCAGTGAGTGCGTATTCGCAGTACCTTTAGCTGAGATGAATGTGCCTATAATGTTTGACCATACCCTATTTTGTCAATGACAGAACATTTTGGCGGCAGCTACAGTTTACTATGCCCATCTCTTTTTCAGTGTCCAAGCAGAGGAAGGTTGTGAGATTCTACTGGGCCCGGAGGTTACGTACGGCCCGCCAGGCCTGGACCTCTCCAGCCCGGTGGCAATGACCATAGCTCACTGTGCTGAGGTGGATGCTGAGAACTGGAACATCCAACTCAAGAGGAAAACACAGAACAACAAATGGGAGGTACGTAAGCAGCCTCCTAGGCTCCTTTCATCTCGGAACATCTTCTTTGCTAAGCTGCTTGTTCAATCTGTGTCGCCCACCTACTGACCTCAGTAAAGCTCCTATGTGATGTGACTGTGGAATTGCATGTGCCTTAAGTGTAAGAGGCTATTTGGGGGGGCGGAGAGTGTGGCGATTGATCCAGGGCTTATGGTCACTGCGGTGCTAGTAGGGGACAGGAGCAAGCCTGAAGGGAATATTGCTGAGATGGCTGGAGGAAAAAAAACAATTACAGCATGTAATAGCAGTGAAGACACATGGGCCGTGTCAGTCAGGAGGGGGTAACGACAGGGCGAGAGGGCCCGTTAGACATGGGTAGTATCGACCAGCTGATCTGGATGGACATGCTAAAATAGGGGCGGACGGGAGGCAATCAGGGGAAGAGTCATGGAAATGGCCTCTGGGCTGACCTGGCCTGGCCTCACGCTCTACACACACACGCGTGCACACGCACACACGCGAGCGCACGCACACACACATACACACACACACACACACGCACACACACACGCACACGCACATGCACACACACACACACACACACGTACACGCACACACACACACCACCTCCTCCTGCTTAGGACACAGCTCAACACAGACACAGGCTTGTCTGTCTGACACTCACTGCTTGTCATTCACTGTTGGCCTTGGTCACAATAACCCAAAGCTACACAATGCATTTGCACGTTGTGGAGTGGTCAAGGCAGTTCAGTATTTGTGGGTTTCCACAGTGTATAGCCTGGAGTATGTTGAATATTTTCATAAGAAAATGTCGGGTGAAAAATAACCTTTTACTAGCCCACAGGCGTAACAGGCACAATTGCCTCACTTTGCATTATTTGCTCATATAATTTGTTTTTCTTAACAAAACAAGAGCAGGAGAAAATCATTTCCATTCAGACGGTAACTTAATTGTAGCGCTACTATGTTTTCGCAGCAGAACAGGGGTCAGAATAATGAGGATTGTAGTTTTGCCCCCGGCTATTTTGTTGTGTCAGGTTGGTCTCAGGCTGTTGTTATTTAGAAGAATAGAAGAGATTTGTCTCTGCCGCCTTGTCCCCTTTGTCCTAAATAATGTTATTATAACCAATGAAACTGCGACCTGTGCCTTAGGTAAGGTAATTATACAATGGCTGTATCATTTTATTTTAATTTTTTACACTGTAGCCGTCCTTGCATGTATCACTCACTCATCACTGCAATGAGAAAGCTGTGGCTGGGATCTCAATTTCAATGAACCACTGTCTCCTGACCCCACTGGTCATATATACACCATATTTCTCTCTTTCTCCTCTCTGTATTATTCTCTCTGTGGCCGACAAGTAGCACTGCGGATGTCAAACCCTTCACACACTCCGGGGATCATTCAATCAAAGACGTGTCTGTCTTTGAAGAGCTCCTCAAATGGAGAAACAATGGATCGAGAAGGGGTTTATCTTTTAATTGTCTTGTTTTTTTGTGCTCATCTCGTTGTTTTCCCAACCTCCCCCTGGTTTATGTAGAGGTTGCTGGGTTGGTTATGCTGCTGTGTTGCCAAGGCTCCTGACCTCCTCACTCCGACTCTATTCACTGTTACCGAACCTCTCAAGATGGCGGTACGTATTGCAGGAGGGAAAAGAAAGGTGATGAAATGTAAATGAAGAAATGCAAGATTTATGCCCCTTTCAGGTTTCACTCTGGTATTGAAAGGCATGGGGAACCTTGGAAGTTGTTAGAAATAATGAGTCGTTTCATTGAGATCAAGACAAAGCAGGTTGTCTGACAAGCATAGCCAGCAAGGGCATACACACACTGAAATCAGTTCTACCGTTTCATTGCATTTTTCATGCCAAGGCTGTTCTTAAGTCATTATTACGCTACACTCATCTGGTGAGTCTTAAATCCCCCTCCAGTCAAAAACTGTACACGTTTAAGTTGAAAATCCATGGTGTTCAATAATATCAATGTCAATGTACAAAAGCACATACATTATTTAGACCCAAAGTCGAAATCGTTGAAAAACGGACCAACGTGCTTTGAAGATGCGTGACACGTTTAACGTCCCCTTTTTTGGGGAAACAGGTAAAAAATAAATCCTGGATGTGGATCACGTATCGCACAAAAGTCGGAAAATACCTCCATATGAATTTTAGGCCCTACCAGACACCCTGGACCCACTCCGATCTTCCTACCTCTGAAATAGATCCACAGACGAACAACCGTTGCCTTTCCACTGCCCACCTGGACGATAGGACTACCCCTCCCAGAATGCTTTTCATTGACCGTCGTTCCCTCCAAGCCTGTCACCAAGCTGAGGGGCCTGGCTGTGAACACGTCTCCCTGCACCCAGGTGGTGAAGACAGGAGGCGACACCTCCTCCACACTGACTCTCAACAGGGGGGACCGCCCCCACTGTTCAGTGAACCCTGTTCACCCACGCACAACTCCAATACCATCATCAACATTTCCTGATGACACCACTGTTGTACGCTTGATCACCAACAAGGACCAGACTGCCAGCAGGGAGGAGGTGAGAGCTCTGGTAGGGGGGTGCCAGGACAACACTCTCTCCCTCCACAGCAACAGAACCAAGAAGATGATCATGGATCACAGGAGGAACAAGTGTGTGTGTGTGTGTGTGTGTGTTGTGTGTGTGTATGTGTGTGGTGTGTGGTGTGTGGGTGTGGGGTGTGTGTGTGGTGCGTGCGTGCGTGCCTGCGTGTGGTGTGTGTGGTGTGTGTGTGTGTGTGTGTGTGTAGTGTGTGTGTGCGTGCGTGCGTGCGAGCGTGCGTGCGTACGTACGTGCGTACGTGCGTGCGTGTGGTGTATGTGCGTGTGGTGTATGTGCGTGTGTGTGCGCGTGTGTGTGTGAGGTCAACAGCTTGAAGGTTCCTCTGGGTCCACGTCACTGAGGACCTAAAATGGGCCCGTCAGAACGACACAGTGATCAAGGCAGCGCACCAGCACCTGTGTTTCCTTAGGCAGTAAAAGACATTCAGCAGGGCCCCTCAGGTCCTCAGCAACCTCTACAGATGCACCGCCGAGAGCATCCTGTCCGGCTGCGTCCTCCCCTGGTACGGCAGGGTTGTAGCGACTCGACCGCCAGGCTCTGCAGAGGGTGGGGAGGACCGCTCAGTCCATCACTGGGGGGGGGCGAGCTAACAGCCATTCAGGACGCTACCGTCCCTTCAGTTTCTACCTCCTTCTACCTACCTTCTACCTGCACCTAGAGTGAGAAAATGTGCACTGACTGTCTGCACATCAACCACACATAGTCATAGTCATCGCTCTCTCCTATCACACACACACACACACACACACACACACACACACACATACACACACATACACACACACACACACACACATACACACAATAACATACACACATTGACATAGACATGCTCACTTCATCTTACCCTTATTGCCTTATTTACGCTTATTTTCTATTGTGTTATTATTGTATTTTTACT
>NC_137690.1:28484339-28644339 GCF_963989245.1 Nansenia antarctica
CCATATGTGCGGTGATGCTGTGTTTGCATAGCTTTGTGGGACTTCAAAGCCGTTTACCCTTCTGTCACGCATGTGAGAGCTGTCCACGTGATAGATAGGAGCTGAGTCATCTTATGGTGAGGGCATATTAGAAGCTCATTTGCTTCACTCTTGTTTGCCTTGTCTCTCTACACCCCCCCCACCCCCACCCCCTCCCACACACACACACACACACACACACCCACCCCCCCACTCTCTCTGCCTCTCCCTCAGGAATTCTCCTTTTCCCAAGTGTGGTGCAGTAACCAGCAGCCCCTGTACTGTGCCTTCTCCCTGGAGAGATACAGCCCCGCCACCACCCAGCTCTCCTGCAAGATCAGCGTGCGCCAGGTCAAGGGTCACGAGCAGATTCTGCAGGTCTACACAGCCGTGGCAGAGGTGAGGCTCTCCGTCTCGCTCCGCTGAGGTTGTTTAGTCTCACCTTCGGCCTTTTATAGGACCTCCTGGGCAGGAAGAACAGTCTGCTCTCCTGAGTTTGTGTTTTGAATGACAGTGTTTGCCTCCCCCTCCACCCCCCTTTTTTTGTCTGTGTTGTCTTCCCAGAGTGAAAAGGAGCCCGTCCCTTTTTTGATGCAGGCAGACTGCACCGTGACCTCTCAGACCGGGCCAAAGGCCTTCAGAATCCCCCCGTCAATCCGGCAGAGGATCTGCGCCACCTTTGACACTGCCAACGCTAAGGGCAAAGACTGGCAGCTCTTAGCCCAGAAACTTCACTTAGACAGGTGGGTGTCCAAAAATGTCAGACTGATCTTTTTGGTTTTTCTATTTTTCTTTTTTTGATTTGGGACTGCGTACAGAATGCCTTTGTGAGGGGGGGGGGGGGAGTATGACGAACCATTTGTATGGTCGAGTTCACCGACGGATATTGTTAATTTTTGTTGGAGGTACATTAAGGGCAATTTTGAAATGTAGCACACAAGAATGGGCTCTGCTATTAAGGTTGTAAATATCCCTTTGTCAGGGCAGCAATTCACAAGAGGGTTTCAATTGAGAGGAAACGTGTCGTCAGGACCATTGAGCAAACACTGTTTTTCATAGTTTTTTAAAATTGGTGTCCTTTCACTTCTTGTCTGTATTTATAATGATTCATGATTTTAAACACATTTATTACGTGGGCATTTTTTGTTGTTGGAGTAAAAACAGTTGGTATTTGACCAATTTGACAACTTTAAAGTCTCAGATCAGCTGCCCTCACATATCTTTTGTAATTGGTTATTATTGGGTGTCATTGAGTTTGATGTGACATTACAGTGTATGATACAGAGTAGTGATGCTGGAAGCAAATGGCTAAAACACACATTTGTTGAAAAATACTGCCCTCCACTGGATCCAACATCCTATAACAAGCAAATGACCATATATCCTGTACTATACTACAGCATGTTAAACATACATATTCTGTTTTATCTTGAAATATATTTCTTCGCCATAGTTAGTCACACATACTTTACAATTGACTCATTTGCAATGTCAAGAAGTCCCTAACCATGTATTTTGAAACCACTGTAAAAACCCATATTGTATAGGAAATACAAATCTATAAACAATGTTAAAGTGTCTTTTTCTCTTGGCCTCTTTAGTGTATGACGACCGCTTTGTCCGCTGATGTGTTGTCCCTCCTCCCTCCACAGGAACCTGTCCTATTTTGCTAAACAGCGGAGCCCCTCTGCAGTCATACTGAGCCTGTGGGAGGCCAGGCACCAGGACACTGGTGACCTTGACTCTCTGGCAAGTGCCCTGGAGGAAATAGGCAAGATTCACTCCAAAAGCTCTGCCAAGAGCCAGGAGGCGCTCGAATCAGACTTAAACCACTTAGGACCAGGTAGCCCAGCCAGCGGGGGTGGAACGGGCCAACTAACCAATCAAGAAACTGCCAACTCAGTTCCTGAGTATACTGGCTGAATTGAATAAGAGGATGCTGCTGAAACGTCCCAGGCCACAACAACTACCACAACAAACTAGTCCATCGTAATGCATATCGGCGTAGGCTCGTAATGATGTCTGACAGGTCACTTGGCAGGGCGTTGAAAGGTCCACTGGATGTGAACGTGTGAATGTAGATGGTTTGTTCGTCAAGCATACGACATGACAAGCAATTACGGCTGAAAAATGTGTGTCATGGCTTTGTTCTGTGTCTGCCACTCCTCTGTCTCAGGCATCTCTGAGGATGTACTGAAAGTCTGTTTTGCCTTTCTCTGTTCCCTCCCTCCCTTCTTTTCTCTTTATTTCCGCTGTTTAAAACAGAATCTGGCTTTTGGAGGTTTTGTTGTGGTTGCATCATGTTTCCTTTCCTGCTTTCAGCGTGGATATTTTGTGCGTTGTTGGACCCAGTTTTGTCTAATGTTCCTACTGTAGGAGAGTGGATCTGCATTTCACTGTCCATATACGTTATCCTTTCAAGCTATCCATTTGGAATATGTTCTTATGTTCCTTGTTTTCAACTGTGAAAGGCATAATGGGTAGAGAGTTGAATAACACGTTTTAATGTTCTACTCTTTTTTTGTTGCTATCGGCATTACAGTGTAAAATAGCTCATGCCTGTGTAGTGGGGTTGAGTGAGGATGATGTACTATTAGAGCCTGAAATACTTTTATCTGAAAGGAAAAACCTGGGACAATGATGGAAATGTCATGGTGTCAGGCCACTGCTCTTGGTGTTGACAGTTGGGGTTTGGCCTTTCTGGGAGACAGGAAGCTGGCGGAGCTGTGAGACATCATTTCCTGGCACTCTGCCTTGTGTGTGTGTATTTCTGCATCTTAACACCCAGTTCCAAAACATTAACACCTGTCAAATAGTTACATATCTGCCTGCTGCACAGAAGCCCTCCAACAGAGACGCTGCACTTCACATTTCCACACAGGGCAGGAATGTGCGGAGAATTTGTAATAGTATGGAAGCCTTTCTGGCAAGCAGGGCTGTTTAACATACTTTGAGTGTGATAAGACTTATTTGAGTGTGATTAGACAAAAAGAAGCAGTTCCAAGAAATGACTGGTCTGAGCAATACACACTGTATTGAAAAAGATCACCCCCCCCCAAAAAAAGGAATCCAGCTAAATGATTACGAAACATGTCTGTGAAACGTTTAAATTATGTTATTCATCAGATGGGTGTTTAGTTTTAAATCATACTTATGAGTATATCTCTGTTTTATGCCGATTTCTCATCAACAAACTTGGATCATGTATCTTTATTGTTGCTGCTACTCCCTGCTTTCATGTGTGTAGTATTACAGAGGTGATCATAATAAAATAATTTAAAATCATCTGCACACTCTTTTTGAAAATGCCCCTCTTTGGTGTCTCATTCCAGTAAAATAAATAAAAATAAAAATAAACGCTTGTGCAGTATTGTGCACCTGTTGCAGTCATATCGGAATACGTTTTTTAACACTTTATTAGCTCACAGTTTGTCATATGCAATTTCATAAACAGCACTGAACTGAGGAGTGTTTCTGCTTCAGTATGAATAGATCTGTGTACTTGCTGCTCTTCAATCATTTGACGAGCACTTCACATTATACGTTCTCTAAGCTCAACCACCCAATCAATTTGTCTCCATCGTTATACAATCCAGCTGGTTAGAGAACAATTTAGCAAGTGAACCTTACTTCTTGAATATGATTGTTTTCTTAATTGTTACAAATTCAATTCTCATTCCCTGTGCTAATGTGAACAAGAGTAGTGAAAAAAAAATGGAACCGTGTGTGCTATTGTAATGCTAAACAGTGGCTGATGTTGCATCATAGGCATCTGTCTGTGGAACACACCTTGGTGACCAGACATTGCATTTCAACTCATGTTTTGATGTATTGCAGCCATGTCTATTCATATTCAAGTTATTCAATGTTGAAGTTAAGTTATTAATGTTATGTGAGCCACCAGGTTTTAAACCATTATTATACTCTCACTCTGCATTATGCTTTGTAGCTGCTCCACAGGCTGAAGAGTTTAATGTTGGACCCCTGATAGTTTGTCCCCCCGATAGTCTGTCTCCCTGATAGTCTGTCTTCCTCATAGTCTGTCTCCCAGATAGTCTGTCCCCCCTGATAGTCTGTCCCTATGATAGTCTGTCCCTATGATAGTCTGTCTCCCAGATAGTATGTCCCCCTGATAGTCTGTCCCTATGATAGTCTGTCCCTATGATAGTCTGTCTCCCTGATAGTCTGTCTCCCTGATAGTCTGTCTCCCTGATAGTCTGTCTCCCAGATAGTCTGTCCCCCTGATAGTCTGTCCCTATGATAGTCTGTCCCTATGATAGTCTGTCTCCCTGATAGTCTGTCTCCCAGATAGTCTGTCTCCCAGATAGTCTGTCCCCCAGATAGTCTGTCCCCCTGATAGTCTGTCTCCCTGATAGTCTGTCCCTATGATAGTCTGTCCCCCTGATAGTCTGTCCCCCTAAAAGTCTGTCTCCCTGATAGTCTGTCCCTATGATAGTCTGTCCCCCTGATAGTCTGTCCCCCTGATAGTCTGTCCCTATGATACTCTGTCCCTATGATAGTCTGTTTCCCAGATAGTCTGTCCCTATGATAGTCTGTCCCTATGATAGTCTGTCCCTTTGATAGTCTGTCCCCCTTATAGTCTGTCCCTATGATAGTCTGTCCCTATGATAGTCTGTCTCCCTGATAGTCTGTCTCCCTGATAGTCTGTCCCTATGATAGTCTGTCTCCCTGATAGTCTGTCCCTATTATAGTCTGTCCCCCCTGATAGTCTGTCCCTATTATAGTCTGTCCCTATGATAGTCTGTCCCTCTGATAGTCTGTCCCTATGATAGTCTGTCCCCCCTGATAGTCTGTCCCTATGATAGTCTGTCCCTATGATAGTCTGTCCCTTTGATAGTCTGTCCTCCTTATAGTCTGTCCCTATGATAGTCTGTCCCTATGATAGTCTGTCTCCCTGATAGTCTGTCTCCCTGATAGTCTGTCCCCCTGAGCTGGTGACTATAGCTCCACTCTGCCTCACATCAGGAAGGTAGTCCCCTCGCTCGCTTTCACCTCACGCATGGCCTTTGGCTTTCCATATCACTATTCTTGTGCCTTGTTTAACTACTGTAAATGGTGAATGTTGTAAAGTACAGATGGGGCTGAAAAAATAAAAATAAACTAAATCATACCGATAACATTACATAACAAAAAGTATTAGTTATAAAAACGTATTTAAGATTATAATATTGAATAGGCTGCAGAGCTTTTCTAGCGCTGAACACATGTTTGGTATTGCCAGGGCAGCTTTGTGGTATATTGTATCTATAATTATGGACATTTTGGATGTTTTCTGTACAATAGAATTTGCAAAAATGTATACGCAGCCTTTTGGAAATAAATGTACAGTTGAAAAAGTCTCAACTATAGTATGCGTTGGTTATTATGCATCTTTAACACATCATGACCCTTAGTTGCTTCTACTCCCTGCATTCATGTGGGTAGCATTGCGTGACGTTAGAATTATCAGGTTCTATCTCCATTTTTGTCAAAATTGAGTTTTTTACATAATCTGATCCATTAGGTGTTTATTAATGCCTGTGTGGTGTTATTTTTAAAATGTTTACATTTTTTTTTAGTTAGTAATTCATAAAATAGAAAGGTTCCATCTCACAAAACATAATGGAATGTAAAAACATTGACGCTCAATATCTCTGAACTACCCTAAACGGAGATAGAACCTTATAGTTCTGAGCTCACGATTGGGCATTTCCGTGTAAAAGCACCCACGAGGATGTGAAATTCATCAGAAAACCCACATAAGTCAGATTGCTCTGCCTCATGAGGAGCGAGGATAATAAAAGTTAACAGTAAATAAACATAACATATAGGTACCTACCAAAATACGTGCTTTTGACTAATATCAATATAGTTTATGAATTAATAAGTGATTACAACTGGTCATTCTGTAACCATGACCAAATCAAATCAGTAACAGAATTACTGAACTTGAACTTCATGATCCTAAAAGGGTTCTTTGGCTGTCCCTGTGGGAGAACCCTTTAAGGAAAACAGTTCTACATGGCACTAAAAAAAAGGTTCTACAGTACATGGAATCTGGTTCCAAACCAGTTCTTCCACAGGGCCAGCCAAAACTGTGGTAAAGCATACAGTAGTAGCTCCAAACCACTGCATCAACATTCTCACCAACCACTCATCTCATGCTCCTCTAAATGGAGACTTCATTGTTGTTGAGTACATTGGGGGAAAACAAAGCCAGCAAATAATAATAATAATAATAATAATAATAATAACTTTAATTTCTATAGTGCCTTTCAAACAACCCAAGGACGCTTTACAATTCTAAGATGGTCAGACAGACAAAACAGAAAACAAACAAAGCAAAACTGAAACATTGACTAGGGGCTAAAGGCCTTGGTGAACAGATGGGTTTTCAGGGCTAATTTGAAGGAGTCCAGGGTGGGGGCGTTGCGGAAAGCTATGGGGAGGGAGTTCCAGAGAGTAGGTGCGGCCACGCTGAAGGCTCTGTCCCCGAAGGTCCATAGGTTGGTGCGGGGGATGGATAGAAGGCCCATGTCGGCGGACCGCAGGTTCCGGGAAGGGGTATGTTGGGAGAGGAGGTCAGTTAGGTACTGGGGGGCGCAGGCGTGGAGGGATTTGTAGGTGAGGAGGATATAATATATGTGTATATTGTGGTGCGCAAGTCACTTACATTGACAATGATGACATACATACTACATGTTGCACACTTCTACAAAAAGGACATCAGAGGATCTTCATCATTAAAGAGACACTGACACATTACATTGTGTGGTGTTCCTAAGACAGATTGTTAGGATCTTTCCACACTGTTTGCAGACAATAAAGAATGTTTTCATTTTTGCAGAGGTTATCTCTGAGGTAAACTAGGAGCCGATTGGGTGTCGGCTTTTTTGTGTAATGAAGGAAAAGACATTGAGAACACCAAATGTCATTGATATGAAGTGTTTCAAAGGCCAATTTACGTTTCTTACGTGTTGTCTTGGGTTTTTATAATTTTCCTGTGTTAATGTTATACAGTATATCTCAAAAGTGAGTACACCCTTTAGATTTTTGTAAATATTCTGTCATATCCTTTCAGGGGATAACACTATCTTAATGAAACTTTGATATAACTTAAAGTAGTCAGTGTGCTGCTTGAATAACAGTATAGATGTATTGTCCATTGAAAATTACTCAGTACACAGCTGTTAATGTCTAAACAGCTGGCAACAAAAGTGAGTACACCCCATAGTGAACATGTCTAAATTGTGCCCAAAGTGTCAATATTTTGTGTGACCACCATTGTTATCTAGCACTGCTTTAACCCTCCTGGGCATGGAATTCACCAGAGCTGCACAGGTTGCTTCTGGAATCTTCTTCCACTCCTCCATGACGACATCACGGAGCCCACGGATGTTGGACACCTTGCACTCCTCCACCTTCCTCTTGAGGATGCCCCACATGTGCTCAATTGGGTTTAGGTCTGGAGACATACAGTACTTGGCCAGTCCATCACCTTAACCTTCAGCTTTTTCAGCAAGGCCGTTGTCATCTTGGAGGTGTGTTTAGGGTCATTATCATGTTGGAAAACTGCCTACGGCCCAGTTTCCGAAGAGAGGGGATCATGCTCTGCTGCAGGATGTCACAGTATATATTGGAATTCATGTGTCCCTCAATGAAATGCAGCTCCCCAGTGCCGGCAGCACTCATGCAGCCCCAGACCATGATGCTGCCACCACCATGCTTGACTGTAGGCAAAACACATTTGTCTTGGTACTCCTCACCAGGGTGCCGCCACACACGCCGGACACCATCTGACCCAAACAGGTTTATTTTGGTCTCATCAGACCACAGGACATGGTTCCAGTAACTCATGTTCTTGGATTCATTGTCTTCAGCAAACTGTTTGCGGGCTTTCTTATGCATCGGTTTCAGAAGAGGCTTCTGTCTGGGGCGACGGCCATACAAACCGATTTGATGCAGTGTGCGGCGTATGGTCTGGCCACTGACAGGCTGACATCCCACTTCTGCAACCTCTGCAGCAATGCTGGAAGCACTCGCACGTCTATTTTTGGAAACCAACCTCTGGTTATGACGCTGAGCACGTGGACTCAACTTCTTTGGTCGACCCTGGCGAGGCCTGTTCCGAGTGGAACCTGTCCTGGAAAACCGCTGTATGATCTTAGCCACTGTGCTGCAACTAATTTTCAGGGTGTTGGCAATCTTCTTATAGCCAAGGCCATCTTTGTGAAGCGCAATAATCCTTTTTTTCAGCCGCTCAGAGAGTTCCTTGCCATGAGGTGCTTGTCCAGCATTCAGAGAGAATTGTGCCCAAAACATCAAATTTAACAGCCCTGCTTATCATTTACACCTGAATCCTTGTAACACTAACGTGTCACATGACACCAGGGCGGGAAAACAACATCATTGGGCACAATTAGGACATGTTCACTATGGGGTGTACTCACTTTTGTTGCCAGCTGTTTAGACATTAACAGCTGTGTACTGAGTAATTTTCAAAGGACAATACATCTATACTGTTATTCAAGCAGCACACTGACTACTTTAAGTTATATCAAAGGTTCAGTAGGATAATGTTATCCCCTGAAAGGATATAACAGAATATTTGCAAAAATCTAAAGGGTGTACTCACTTTTGAGATGATACTGTATATGTATAGGTTGTTAAAAAATAATACATTATTACCTTAAGGAGTGTGTATTTTGTATTTCTATCTTTGTTTTCCTAGTTTAGCTACATTTTCATGTACAGAATGACTGTCAAGTCCATAATTATGCATTTCTGTAGGGGACCCATTTAGTCATTCTGATTTACCGGATGTAAATCCACTTCACTTACTGAAGCTCAACAACCAAAAGAAATATTTTCAAACGCAAGGTATCATATGATAGTTTAACACCCACTCTTTCTGCAGACTCTTTCTGTAAGATTCTATTTTAATGTTAATATGGAGCAGATCTTTTATAGAGTTTTAGGGAAATGTACATAAATGTACATCAAATAAAATAAAAACAGGGAGATTTTAGGGTCATTCCATTACTGAACGTTGAAGCTGCACTATTCTCCAAGGTCATTTGGAATTGTTGGAATTGTTATAAATAGCCCTTGCTTGAGTTGTATAGTCTGTTAAACTTTGCTATCAAGGGTTTTTGTCTGTTTAACTTTGAAAGTGAAAAGTGAGTCCCCGGGTCATTCTGTTACAGTGGAATTGCCCTATTACGAAGATGATCATGATCAAATGATACATTGGTCTTATTTGTACTCATGGTAATGCTGTTTTGTGTACTTTGCTTACTTTGCTTACTTTACATAATATGAGATATCTCACAACCAAAGCTTATTCTGTTTAACAGCTACAGGCCAATATTCTATTCAACGTTGACGATGCACATACAGTATTGATTTGAATTAATATTTGCTTGTACAGTATATCTTAGATGCTTTAATCCATTAATCTCATCAATCAGCCTACGATAGTAGTTTAACTCTAGTTATCCACTGTCTGAAACTCTTACAACTTGCAACAATGACTGCAGATTATTGCATTATTGGATTATTATTAATTTAATTATTTCTAGAACAAAAAGTATACCACCCACTCCTTACCATGTGATCCTGGGCACACAGGAAGTTACTTTGCCTAACAGGAGAGATCATCGCAGAGTACAACAATGAGAGGAGGGGAATTTGGAAGCAGATTTTATAGGGATTGGGTTCGAGATAGGGCTGGAGCTAGGGTTAGGGCTGGAGCTACAAATAATTTCAACATGATTTATTATGTATAAGTTTGAGTGCTTTCTTGAACTAATCCATGTTTACAGATGTGGCAGAGGCCAGGCCTTTCAGTACAAAGTCCACAGTCTTATCTTTAAACAAGCCCACGGAAAGTCTTGCTCCTCCCTTGAGTCGGCATCCTTATCAAGAAACACAGTTCCTCCTACCAACAAAAAACCATGGCTATAGCAAACATGGCAGTTCTCTAGCAAGTTTTAAGCCAGGTCAAATGTCTGGTTCACATGTTTGAGAGAAAGAGAAGAAGGCCTAACCCTCAAACAGTATCATGTTTGATCCTGCGGCTTCCGGAGATGGTCAATCCTAAACATCATCTCTTTTATAGTGTATTGTTGACCCATAAACAAACAAACAAAACTAAAACATCATTTTACTTAACTTCAAGTGTTATAAAGTGTCCCACTTTTAAATGTTACCTTACCTATTATTGCCCATGGTCACTCATCTTTGACCCACATGTAAGCTACAAAAATATGATTGAACTTGACTTACAAACCAATCACTATCAGCAGAGATCCAACTGTGGTTTTGTACTATAAGCAAGGTGATTGCTTTTTGTCTAATTTGTTTGTTATGTCATAGTGTTTTGAGCGTGAAACAACTTGCCTTTAAACTAATTTGCATGGTCCAAAGTACAGTACAATTTTCCACTTTTCCTGTTTGAGGTTTAAACCTCCTCTTTCTATGTTGTGACACTGTGACAGTCACTGGGACTCCGCCTGAGTGACTTGACTGCAATATGCCACAAGAGATATCTCAGTGGTGCAGACAACTGTTTAATAGATAATGTCAAACTGACACACACATAAGCATAATGTTTTCTAAATTGATAATAATTAGTGGTTTAATACCAGAACATTATTCTCTTATAAAAGATGGTTTGTGTTCCCGACTAACTCATGAGGCTAAAACAAAATGACAAAAAAAATCAAGGGCTCTATCATCAATGTTAAAGGTATACAAGGCATAGTTATTATGTGCATCATCATCCACCTACATGATGATAAAGAAACGATAACATTTAGATACAGTATGCTCTGGAGTCATAGACATGATCAGAGAATTAATGTATCAGTTTATCCATGAACACGCCGGATCTCATAGGCCAATGGCCCTATATGCCATTATTAATACATCCAAAATTGACCTGCACGCGTCAATTCTATTCGATGGCGTCTCGTTGATCTTTAGGCCCGTTTACTGTCTGAATGGCTGTCTCAGAAGAGTCGCTTACACCCAAAACATGTTGCACAGATCTACGAAGAGGAAATTACTTCTACAAGGTCGAACACACGAGTTGATTTCGGACTTGGGAAGTCGGCTTCATTCCCTGGAGGCGTGACGGTGACGGGCTTCAGTCCTCCGGGTTCATTGGAGTAGCAGCAACTTACTGCTCGGCGAGAGAAAGTTGCCGACAAAAAACAACAGTCGTATTTCTTCCCAGAATGTGTTATCATCATTTCAGCAAATAAAACCTCAACTGGGATGTTTTTACGCCATCTTTGGGATCTTGACAACTTGGAAGGATGACCGATATACTTACTACAATATACGTGGTAAGTTTCTTGCGTCTTGATCGCGACGCGGACGCGCACTGGGAACATGTTGACATCGGTAGCTGCTGGAATGCAGCGGGTCATCAGAACCCTAACCTAACTTTCTAAAGGATATCTGGATTAGTTGCCATTGATAGGTGGTTGATTAGGTGGCTTGGTATTGAATTGTGTTAATTTGATCTGCTTTTTGGTGCGATCATGACTCACAAGGTAAACTGATGAGGCATGCAAGTGTTTGTGTCCAAGAGAGAGAATGTCTCACTGATATGTCAATACACACGGCGCCGTCTCATTAGGCCAAGGGTTAAAGGTGCGACATTCTTAGCTGGCCTCTTGGGTATATATAATTATATATAATGTATAATATATTATACTGTAGGCCTACGCTTATGTTGTATATATATAATGTATAATATATTATACTGTAGGCCTACGCTTATGTTGTGTGTGTGTATATATATATATATATATATATATATATATATATATATATATATATATATATATATATATAATGTATAATATATTATACTGTAGGCCTACGCTTATGTTGTATGATAATGCTATATCTCTTGTTGCGCACTTTGACCATAATAGAAAACTACCTATGAGGACCTAAGTTGACCTAAGTTACCGCTATGCACACACGGGAACACGGTAGGGTTAACATCCCATCGAGGATGAAAATACAATTTGAATTTAAAGTTAATTTGATGCAACAATAATATTGTGTGCTGAGCTCTTTGAGAGAGCTGTCTAGGGCCATATTCCACTAAAGGTGGCTTAATATAGCGGCGCTATAATTAAATGCGGCGCTCAGGGACCTCGAGATTGGTATTCAAGCCTCAGGTGATTCCTCGAATGAGGATCAGCCTTGTGTCATCAGTGTTCACAGAAGACAGGCTTACAAATCTTCGATATGGGCGCGTGCACGCAGACATACGCAGCCCAGAAGAGTCGAAATGAAGATACTCCACTCTGCAGGGGTACTACATTTGCGCAGCATTCCGAATTATTGATTTTTTATGAAGACGGAAAAATAAGATGTAAAATAGTGCAATACTGCCGCAATTAACAAGGCGAGGGAAATGGTTTGGCAAGAAATTGCTGACCGATTAAATGCGTAGGTCATACTAGCCCCAGTTATTGTTATATGTTCATATTTTAATAAATGAATATTTACTACTGTGGTGATATGAGCAGCAGGCTACAAACCGTCATATCGCCATAATGGCCTAGTGGTATCGACCGCTGCCATAGGATTTATTCGTCATTTTATATCGGTGGTTCAAATCCCTCTTCAGGCGCACTTTTTACTGCATTTCGTTGTCTGAATCTAATCTAAAATCTCATCTAAAAAAGTATGTAGGCTATAAAATTATGGTGCAGGCTAATTTACAAGAACTGACACGATTACAATGGTGTTTGAAACCTTTGCATGAAATCTTCGGTTAAATGTAAAAAAAAAAAAATGAATGACTTAGTCAAGTCTCAAACTCGCAACCTTTGGAACTCGAGTCCGCAGCCTTAACCACTACGCCAGCAGACCGCTGTGATAACGGTAATGCAAGTTGAGACAATTACTTTTTTTTTTTTACACTCTTTTCTTTATTGATCTATCGATTTATCTATCACACTTTCAAAATATCAAGTTATCTATCACACAATCAAACTATCTATCGATCGATCACACTTTCAAAATATCAAATTATCTATCTATCACACAGTCAAACTATCTAATCAAACTATCTAATCTATCTATCTCATGTGAAGTGGGAACTAATATTTCCTAAAAGACACATGAGGAACTTTCGTTCAGGGTTTAGTTTCCGCCTGTGAGCCTTTTTTGACGCACGGATGACTATAGCCTGTGTTTTAGCCTGGTCGGGACCAGGCTAATTATATCTGACTCAGAAGGAGCTCAACCAAGCAGCGAATTATTTGAGCCACATTGATGGCACCGAAGGCAAGCTAACATTTCCGAGGCTTAGAACTTTATCGAGGCTTAGAACTTTATCGAGCTTTGTGGAATATGGCCCAGTAGTGTCCAGTAACAAGCCCACAGCTCCTACTCCTGGACACTGTTGACAAGATCAGATAGGTATACTCTTCACACATTGCTCTCTGATATAGGTTTGGTGGAATTGTCATTTTCCTCATCTTCAGAATTAGAATTAGAATTATTTTCTTATTGCCAAGTATTCGCACATACAGGAAATGTACTTGTACTGTTAGAGGTGGCTTTAAACATGCCAGCTTTTCCACTGCTTATCTGTTGCCCCAGTTCTTAGATCTCCTCAGTATGTTTAGAAAGTTTTAGTTTCTGCCTGTATGTCTGGATCAGATGAATAAGAGCATGGGCAGAAAGTCCCATCCTCATAAGCATTGCTAATAATGTAGCAATGACCCAAGGTATTCCCCTCTTTCAGAATCAGAAGATTCAGAATCAGAATTATTTATTTGACCAAGTATATTTGCACATACAGGAAATTAACTTGGTGAGGTTGGTGCATAGGACATAACAATTTACAATATATAAGCAAAAATAATTTCAAAGAGAATAGCAAAACATGAGAACTATAAATGAAGTGGGAATGGGGCATGTACACTATGAATTAGAATAAATGTAAAATAATATGAAACTGTGTGTGTGTGTGTGTGTGTGTGTGTGTGTGTGTGTGTGTGTGTGTGTGTGTGTGTGTGAGTGAGAGTGAGAGAGAGAGAAGGGGGGGGGGGGGGGGGGGTGGAAGTTCCAGAGATTTCTTCCCCATGGCAGTGCACAGTGCACCTTATAATTATTGACTCTGGGACTCCCCCCCCCCCCACACACACACACAGACACACATACAACTGACAATGTAATCTATATTAGGTTTACAGCCTACATAATTATTGTTCTACTGCCCCTTTCTGCCATTGTCTTTTTAAACAATGATTCCTTATAGTGTTGTTTATTACATTGTTGTTTTTTATTATATTGTTGTTTGTATCTTTATGTCTTATGCACCAACCACACCAAGTCAATTTCCTGTATATATGCGAATATACTTGGCAATAGAAATAATTCTGATTCTGATTCTAATTCTGAGAGATGGGGGTTGGAAGTTCCAGAGTCCGTGAGGGGGCTTGTTTGTGAGGAAGAAACTGTTCAGATGGCATGATGTTTTGGTCTTGATAGACCAGAACCTTTTTCCAGGGCTGAAGCCTACTACCATCTCTAGTTTTCAGAGAGTTCAGCTCCAGGTTGTTGTGGCTAGACCAGGAATTCAGGCTTTCAACTTCCTTTCTGTAGGTGGACTCATCCCCACTGGAGATTAATCCAATGAGGGTTGTGTCGTCTGCGAACTTCAGGAGTTTGACAGAAGGGTGGCTAGAGGTGCAACTGTTGGTGTTAGAGGGAGAAGAGTAGAGGAGAGAGCACACAGCCTTGTGGGGCTCCAGTGCTGATGGTCTGGGGCTCCGAGACAAGCTTGCCCACCCGCACGTGCTGCTTCCTGTCGTCTGGCTTATAGGCTCTGATCTACACAAGCGTCCAGCGATTAGGGGTTGTTTCTGGTCAGGGACCCGGTGCCCCAGTTACATCACTACTCTCTGTGTAGTGATGTAACTGACCTTTTTATCTGGTGGTCTCAATGGGGGAGTCTCAACTCATTAACCAAAGTTGTGATACTGTTCTGGTAGACTGTATGCGTTGAAGCCACATTTGCTAATTCCAACCTGTGTGGTTCCACAATATTTGCATGGTTTGTATGGTTGTGGCTTAGATGAGATTGTGTGTGATATTTGGTATGTGTGATATGTGGTATGTAAGCAGCACAGCACTGTCGCTGCCAGTTGCTATTGTACATGTGCATGGGCATGTCCAAAACACTCCATTTTGGTATTGTATTGAAGTTCAAGCTGTGGGGCTTTTATCTGTATATGAGTAGTTAATCTGTATGACTGTGTTCTAACTTTCTCTGCAACAAGAGAAATCTGTTATTTGTTCTAATAATAAACATTTTAACATTTAAAAATGTTATCCAAAGCGACTTACAACAAATACATTTCACTAAGAAAGTGAATCATCTATCCACCAGTCATAGCAGGAAAAAGTAGGCTAATCTATGCTCGGGCCAGGGGCCAGGGGCCATTGGCAGTCGTAGTGCTAGAAGAAGGAAGTTATTTATTTTTTTGTAAACAGGTTTATCTTATCATATGACATTAGTACTTAACAACAACCATGTCGGAGCATGGTGTGTGTGTGTGTGTTTATTTAGTCTTGTGACTTGTAGGCTAGTTCTACAGACAGACAGTACAGGTATGTGCAGGTCGTAAAACTGGGTGTGTCCTGAGGTACTTTCAAAGGGGTTTAGACAGGAACTTGCCTTATTTGGCTTAAGTTGAAACATGTTGAGCCCACATCAAAAACATGTTCAGCCCATAAAGTCCCATTGACCTTTCTGATGTTTACCCTTATTCATTAATATATTTTCTTAATATAATAAATATAATTCATAATATTTATTTCAGTTACTGTAGAAGATCTGAATGAACCATGTAGGCTAACCATTTAGAATATTAGAATCTCTGACTGGGTAACAACATTCATAGTAACAGTAAAGTTACATTTTGTTATACAGTAATGACAAGACTGAGAGGTGTGGGGCAGAGTGTAGTCTACCTACTGTTACAGTACTGTATATGGTTTAAGTGACAGGGAGTTCCAGTACTGTATATGGTTTAAGTACTGTATATGGTTTAAGTACTGTATATGGTTTAAGTGACCTAATGTTACAGTACTGTATATGGTTTAAGTGACCTAATGTTACAGTACTGTATATGGTTTAAGTGACATACATTGTCAATGGTTGGCAGCATATCCCACAAATTCTTCACACACAGACTTAACCTACTAGTTTATTTTGTTTTGTTGAACAGTACAAGTCAGTGAGAGTGATTTTCGACATGTCTTCTTCAACAATCCCCATTTATGCTGTGGTCTCAGCTGGAGCTGAATTGACAGCCTGTTCTGGGAGTGGTGTGATGTGATGCAATGCCATTTGATTGGTCCTCTTATGATCACGCCATGCCAAGTCATGGAAACTGCGTACAGGTATGATATCATCAGAAAGTGTTGATCTCTACATGGACAAGGAAATTGCTGAATCTCTGTTTGGATGAGCTCCAATACACACAGGAAGCCCTACCCCAAGTAATCTTTAATATGGATATGGCTAGGAAGGTATAACCATAAAAGGTATTCCCTAAGAGACATGTACTGTACAACCCATCTTTTTAATATTGCCTTTAAATGACTAAATACGTAATTAAATTATGATTTATATAAAGATTAAAGCACTGCAATGTTTGCAGGAAAAGTGCTATACAAATAAAGGTTATTCTTCTTATTATTATTACAAGTAGCTTCTATTTTTGGATATCCAAAGTACATACACTCACTGAACTCTTTATTAGGAACACCTGTACACCTTCTCATTCATTCAGGTGATGTAATGGTGTGGGCAATGTTTTCTTGGCACACTTTGGGCCTGTTAATACCAATCAATCATCATTTGGTTTCATGGACATGACAATGAGTTCAGTGTTCTTCTGTGGCCTTCCCAGGCACCGGATCTGAATCCAATAGAACACCTTTGGGATGTAGTAGAACGGGAGATTCCCAGGTTGAATGTGCACCTGAAAAATGCAGGAATTGCATGAAGAAATAATGTTACACAGGTGCTTTTGAAGACAGGGTTTTTCCTCCTTCGTTCTCAAAAAGAGTCCTGTCCACACAAGCACTGTTATAGAAAATATCTCCGTCCACAAGAGAACGTAAAAACATTTTAAAATGCTCTCATAACATGCCAGGCCAGTAGGTGGCAATATGCCTTCACGTCAACACTAAAAACAGAGTTTCAATTGAATGTTAAAGTGTGTCCAAACATTTGACTCGTACTGTAGATAGATGGATACTTTATTGACCTCAGGGTTAGACAAGATAGACAGGAAACATAACGTCAGTAACATCCCAACACATCAGCGTAACAACATTAACAACATAACCGTATAGCACAGGGCAAGGGGACCGCTGTGGTACAATACGCTCTTCATACAGGATGTGTTCTCCGTCATCTTTATCTAAGGTTGTTCTCGTCACCTGGGCCCTCGACCCCACGGCGGCAGGCCTTGAGTTGACAGGGGCAGGAGGCAAAGGCAGGAACAGGCCTCAGAGGGACATCTACTGCAGAGAGGGCCTGGAGTACCCACACGGAAACATCTGCTGCCTAAACTGCCCAGCTGGTGAGCCAAATGGCCATTTTACGATTCGGTCTACTGAGACCTGAGTTTGTCACAAGCTTGAATCCATCATGAGAGCTACTGGGGGGAGAGTTTGGTCCTATAATGACTATGGCTATGTGGCTAACGTAATTTATTCAGTTAAGTCAAGTGTGAAGTATTTTCTTTAGACGGCAGCGGACAGGTTTTTGGATAGCCTGGTAACTTGTATGTTTTTGCATACAGGTACGTATGTCAAATCCCCCTGCACCCGTGCCTCAGAGAAAGGGACTTGTGAGACCTGTGACTTTGACACGTATACCGAACACGACAACGATCTGGACCAATGCTTCAAGTGCACCAAGTGTCGCTCAGGTAATTCTGTTTGATTCTCGTTGGAAAAATGGATGAATGACAAAAATCGATGAATGACTTTCAAAGACGCTGTCACATAATATCGGTTTGATCTTTTTGTGCTCTGTGCATGTTGCTCTTCCAGATCAGGAGGTCAAAAGGAGATGCACCATCACTCAGGACACAGAGTGCCAGTGCAGATCCGGAACATTCTGTGCACCTGACCAGGCCTGTGAGGTGTGCAGAAAGTGCACCAGGTAAGCTACGCAATACTCACTTTCAAACCTCCTCATTCGCTTCAATAGATTATAATAATAATAACGGCATCAGTTGAGGATAGCTCACAGAGTCATTGCTGTGATGGGTTTTAATATGTTTTTGATCGATGCCGTTTCTCATTTCAACCAACCTTTTCAATGGAAACCCCCTCATCTCCCAGGTGTAAAGAGGGTGAAGTGGAGGTGAGGAACTGCACCAGCACGTCCAACACCGACTGTAAGAGCGCACCGTCCACCTCCAGCACCAGCACAGCAGGTATAACAGCAGGTACTGCAGACAGCATCACCTCGCTGCTTGATCTGTTGTCTCCTCATTGTGCCGTGGATTCAGTTGAATACAAACTCAAAGGGTCGCTTCACTATTTTGACACTTAGATAAAAAAAAATATGATAAAGTAGTAAGTAAGTAAGTAAGTAAAACTTTATTTATATAGCGCCTTCCGTACATGAAATGCAACTCAAAGCACAGTACATCTGCCATGTTGATGATCGATCTCAGTTTTAATAAGAAAAGTGCTTACCCTCTATTATTTAGATATATTAAACACCATTTAATCTCCAAGTTGAGAGAGTGTGGCTAATGGGCACAAACCTGTAATTTAATAACAAGGGTTAGCACTTCAAAAACGGTCAATGTTTATTGATTGTAGGCTCTGCATTGGCCTTTGGAGTATTGGTGTCTGTCAATATGAGCCCTAATGAGACATCACTGGAAGTAAAGGACGCCATTATGAGGCTGAAACATCAGAAACATCTATGAAAAATAAAAACCTTAGACTTAGAATGTTTGGAATAATATCATTAAAAGAAAGAAAGCACTGGTGAGCTCAGCAGTCGCATGTATAGCTGCCACAAGAGCTAATTGATAATATTACTGCTGACAGGAGCAACAGAATGTATTCAATGTATGTTGAAGTATACAGACATACATCTTGCCTGCTGTACAAGCAAATGCCTCCAAATTCATTGGATTGTGTTTAATTATACAGTAAGACAATGACCCCTAACACACTGCCGTAGCAACTAGGGAGCGTTTCAGAGCCAGAAAGCAGATGTAAATCCAACTGAACCTGCATTTCATTTCCTGATGATAAGATTTAAGGCAGAAAGACATCAAAACAAACAACAACTGAAGATGGCTGCAGTACAGTCCTGACAGAGCATCACCAGAGAATGTATACCTACTGTTTGATGGGGTCAATGGGTCGCAGACTTCAGGCAGTTATTGGATTATCGACCAAATACTAAATATGAGTACTGTATTTGGACATTGTATGATTGTTTCCGATACCTTTGAAGCCATGAAATAGTTTGTTGAAGTAGAGTATGTTTAAACTGTTTTGTATTTTCTAAATGTCTACTTTGACCCATAGTAATGCGGTGTTTCCTCCAGGATTTTTTACATTAGTGGTGGAGCGCTAATCTTTGTTTTGGCACTCAAAACAAAGACGTAATTTCACCAAAAACTAGAGGGTGGCAACAATTATAATTTCTTAAATAGCGGTTAAGTCATTAAAGCCGAGCAGGTGATTGTATATAGAAGGTGATCAAATACCAATATATCCTACAGCTGCAGCGGAACATGCGGAACGCGCATTACACACACACACACACACACACACAGAAAGATCAATACGAAGTAGGCCTACATGAGAGTACACGCACAAAACCGGCTAACGTTACTCATTAACTGTTTACACAAGTAAAATCACAGTGTGACAGTCAGATGGAGCATTCGGTAAACAACAACAGCAAGGTAATGCTATCAGTTGAGTTAAAGAAAACCAACTCTTACCTTGAGGACACCAACACGAGCCCTGCTTACCCGTACCTCCGCCGTTCTGTTCGTGGTGATTTTAGAGGCAATAGATTATTTTTGCCCCGCGCATATTGCTATGAATAGTTCGAAGCTAGGTGCTTGCACGTTAGGTGCGAGAATGCTCGGTTAACCCATTAGCAGGAACATTATTTGTTTCACAAAATAGGCTGATTTAATTGACCATGAACATCAGAGACATACATTACGAATGTTCATTTAAAATACTCCATAGGTTTCCGAACGCGAACGCGAACCGGCGTTCGGAACTGCTGGTGTGAAAGCCCTAAATGAGCACTGGTATAAGAACATGAACCAGAGAACAGCAGTAAATGCAATAACCCACAGTCATCGCTGATGATGTTGCATTTTCGATTAGGATATGTTTACGGGATTAAAGGGAACGGCGACGGGCGAAGAGAGAAATCCAAATGTCCCGCTAAATTCGGACCAATCACAAAACTGTTTTGAAAGCGCGTCGCCTCGCGCCGCGCGCCTGTTGAGAGCGATTCAGTCTCGATTGCAGTGCGAACACAAACGACGAGGTTAATTGCAACATTGTAACATATTGTAACTAACTACGTACGCCCTAAATCGTAACGAAATGTAGGTCTGGAAGCGGCCTAAATCTAGCTTCAATCTGCTTTTTTTCTGTTCTCCGGTCATAATAACTCGCTGCCTTTCTGCGCAGCCTGAATCAAAGTGGACTGTCTGAATCAATTAGTGGCGGAGGAAATTCATTCGTGGCGGCCCGCCACGAATAAATGCATATACAGTAGAGGAATCACTGGTAATGGTTTGATTTCAAATCCAAACTGTTGGAGTATAGAGCTAAAAGAAGACAAAGTCTTTCCAATAGTTATGGAGGGCACTGTAAATCTGAAAATCTAAGTCAAAATAGAGGACAATGCCTTTAAAAATTCTGGCGGTTACAGTCCACGTTGTATGTATTTGTGTCATTTTGGTCTCTGCCTTATCCTAGAATGACATTTAGCAAGTGATCTTGCATTTGTACATATCCATTTCTACATTCCATTGTGATTGTGGCATTAAAGGTCATTCTTTTTTCTGTTCAAACAGCTGTTGCTGCTACGATTGTGTCGGTAGCAGTTCTTGCTTTCGTCGTTGTTGTGTGTTGGAAGAAACGAAAGCTCTGTGAAAGGACAGGTAAGTTGAGGCGATTGTGTCAAATAGATGTCATAGTTCTCTCTACACTGCATAGCACACCGTGCGTTTCACTCAAACTGTGATGACGGTGATGCCAAAAAAGCTGTCAATGAAATGCTTAGTCACACTTCCTCTGTTCTAGGAATTCATAGTCCAACTGAGATGGAGAAGGTTGTGGTGGTGAGTCAGCTATTTATTTGCTTATATGCAAAGTCATCAAACACTGCATGTGTTTGGAACAATGTGACGTATGGGAAATAAGATATGTAGAAATACATGTATGTTTTGCATAACAAAAAGGAAGTGGTGAAAGGAAAAAAAATACATAACAGAAAGTAAAAAAGGAACATTCTGCTCCATCCGAAACACATCTTTCTCATCTCCCAGGACGACGGAGAAGCAAACAACCTGTCGACGGAGGAGAGGCAGAACGGGCGGAACGCGGATCTGGATGACTACCCTCATCTTCGCCATCCTCTCTTGGAGCAGGCGGGGCAGCAGGCGGTGGGTGCCAAAGCCTCATCCGCTGAGGATGAGGACAAAGGCTTGGGCGACAGCCTCTCCAACACCGCCAATTCCTCCCAGTCCAGTCTGTCTCCACCGCCCTCCGCCCCCCTCCCCAGATCCTCCTCCCCACGCCCCAGCCCTGTGTTGCCGAGGCAGCCTGACACTAGGGTGAGAGCAGCAGTACAGGGCATGCTCATTTACTTACCTTCGCCCTTCCCAAAACTTCCCTCTACCTTCTAAAGCCCGGCCCAGATACTTTTTGGACGGTTTTGACATGCTGTTTTATTGATCTGAACTACCCAGTTTTAGAATGTGTCCTGTCACCGTCTCCGAGATCTCAAATCTTTGCTTAAGGCCGAAGATGAATCAGTTGCAGCACTTGTGTTGACAGTGGGCTTGTTATAACTAGCTTTCTCGCTAGTTGGATCACTTAGATAATGCAAACACACGTCTTTTGTTTATGCGATGGAAATCCGGCTAGCTTGCAATGTCATTTCAGTTAAATCAAATAAAATCAAATTAAATGTTATTTGTATAGCGCATTTCGCGCAAGATGCAGTTACCTCTTCTACAGTTGTGATCAGAACTTTGTGTCACTGCGTTTCATCTCAATATTGTAAAACTGGGCAGTTTTGTCTCTTCTCCTCTCAGCTGTCGTATCTGGACCGGGCTCAAGTCTAAGCCTTTTCCATCCATCTCCTCATAGATGCCTTAGACCTCTAATCTGGGTCTCGTCCGACATTCAGCTCATTCTTGTTCCCGTATGCTCCATTTAGGCTGCTCTCACACTGCGCTTGAGTGTTGCATGTCAGTGCAACACATTTGTTTTATGCCAGGAAAAGGCACAGTGTTAACTGCCTCTTGCACATGATCTGTTTGTTGTAAGAAACAGTTTACTAGTGTTGAATATTTTACGACAGTAGAAGTGCTTTAAGTTGCAAGAATTTGACTGATACACTTCATTTTGTAAACTGATACACTTCATTTTGTTGTTGTTTCTTATCTTTGTAGGAAGAGGTCCAATTCAGAAAACTCGTTCCTTTGAATGGTAAGAGCACACCTTCTATAGTTCCATGGTTTTAGACTTTTTAACCCTTTAGTCACCCTTTACTTGTGCTCCATAAAAAGCATTTATTGTGTTATTTTTTATTTAACCTTTATTTAACCAGGCAAGGCCAATAAGAACTAATTCTTATTTACATTGGCGGCCTGGCAAAAGACAAAAGCCTCTTGGGGGGTGGGGGGGGAGGGGCTGAAAAGAAATCAGGTTATATGTTAAAAACAAACAACACACGACATCCAAAATTCCAGCACAGTTAAAAGAGTAAAAACATACGTACATCTCCACATCTCCTCCACTTACAGTCACAGCATCAAGTTAAAGGGACAGCATCACACATCCACATAAACCCGCACAACATTAAGCACAGCAAAAAGCACACTAACAGCATTAGAGAATTAGCAATACATACAGTATGCACATTTGGACAGACACAGGAAGTCAAACAGGCATGCATGGGACAGACAGTAAGCAGCCAACAGGGGGGGGTTGGAAAACAGTTGCATGTGTCAGTGAGAATGGTTGGGATATAATGTCTGAGTGTTTTAATGGAGGCTGTATATAGTCAGGTTCACTATGTTTCAATTTAAACTTTCGTGGGAATTTTTTGGGGATTTGCTAATCTATACATTTTTGGAAAGGGCATTGTATGAGGAATCAGAAAATATATGTTTCCATTTGCACAGATGTCTGAAAGGCGGCCATCTTGGCATTTACAAAGTGGCCGCCATAATACACACATTTTGTAATATCTTGGCTTCTAAATAAGCTAGAACATTGATTTTAACTGCTAAACCTACATTTTCAGGGTCAATGAATCCAATGGTTGTAGTTACAAAGCTATTTTTGGTATTCTTCAAAATTGGTACTCCAAACATGAGGATGGCATGCTTAAACCAACAACCACAGACGTCCTCCCAGACCCAAAGTCCATCATTGAGATGGTACAATGCAAATGCAAAACTGACTGTTCTTCTGGCAGATGTTCATGCAGAGCTAAGAACTTAGCCTGTACCGACATGTGTCAGTGCAGCAGCCAGTGCCAGAACGATGACGATTCCCAAGCCGTGACGCACGAAAGTGATGATGATGAACTAATCTAACAACCCAGCTCACATTGGCACGCATTGGACTCGCCATTCACATATCACATCACACATAGCATAAACGCTTATACATAGTCAAGAGACACAACCCGCCTGTCATTACACATAGAGTAAATACACATCCCACAAACAGAACAACCAGCACACCATACACTCCCCACATTCCTCCCAATCATTTATTTTGTTTCATTCCCTATTTTTATCATTAAATATGATATACGGAGCTTATTCTCCATGCCGCACCCGCCTTGAAGTCCTGGCTGAGAGCGTTCCTCACTTCCAGTTTGCGCCAACTCAAGATCCCCAAAATCTGGCGAAGAGCCCTAGTTGTTGCGATCCCTAAACCGAATATGCCTCAAGGGGACCCTAAGAGTTACCGTCCCATCTCTCTGTTATGCATCCCCTTCAAGATCCTCGAGCGTCTCATCTACACCCGCATCGAACCATTTGTCGACCTGCTGCTCCCACGTGAGCAGGCCGGGTTCCGACGCGAGAGGTCGACCGTAGATCAAGTCACCCTTATGACTCAAGACATCGAGGATTGCTTTTCGGCAAAAAGAAGGCCGGGGCCGTCTTTATAGACCTGACGGCTGCCTACGATACCGTATGGCATCACGGCCTCTCCTGCAAGCTGCTCTGCCTGCTGCCGGACAGGCACATGGTCAGAATGATCATGGAGCTCATCCGTAACCGCAGCTTTACCCTTACCACCGGTTGCGGACAGCTAAGCAGGCTTCGACGCCTTAAGAACGGCGTCCCTCAGGGATCGGTCCTGGCCCCCCTCCTCTATAATATCTACACCTATGACCTGCCCAACACACTCTCGCGGAAGTACGCCTACGCAGACGACCTCGCAGTGGTGTACTCTGCTGGAAATTGGCAGTCTGTGGAGGGGATTCTGAGCCAGGACATGCAGACACTAGTGGCATACTTCCGGAAATAGAGATTGAAGCTTAGCGAGGCAAAGACGGTATCGGCTGCCTTCCACCTTAACAACAGGGAGGCTAAACGTGAGCTTAGAGTATATCTAGATGGAACTCCCCTGCCATGTTCCGCTGAGCCAATCTATCTCGGTGTGACATTGGACAGGACGCTCACGTTTCGCCGGCACCTCGAGTCACTGCGCAAGAAGTTAACAGCTTGTGTGGCGTTGATGACCTTGCGCACGGCAGCCCTAGCCCTCGTTTATTCAACTAGTGAATACTGCGCCCCAGTATGGTGTCGCAGTGCCCACACCCGCCTCATCGACTCGCCTATAAACGAAGCCTTGCGCATTGTGACAGGATGCCTGCGTCCTACCCCCGTGGACAACCTTCCCATCCTAGCAGGCATCCAGCCCGCAGGCCTCCGCCGCATGGGAGCCACAGCACGTCTCGCCTGCCGGGCCGTGGAGCTTAATAACCATCTGCTCCACGATAGGCTCACTATAACAGCGGAGCCCTCCCGGCGTCTCAAGTCGAGACACCCATTTGTGCCTGCCGCACAGGATCTCAGGCAGCAATGCAGAGATCTTAACATCAGTGCGGCAGGATGGGCGGATTATATGTGGCGCGCGGAGTGGGAGGCAAACACCTCCAAACTCCGCGACCACATCCCAGTCGCCGGCCCTGAGCCCCTCGGGATGGACTTGCCAAGGCTATCCTGGGTGACGCTCAATCGTCTCCGGACCGGCGTCGGGCGTTTCCGCTCATCAATGCACAGATGGGGCTTGGCCCCAAATGCGTCGTTCGAGTGTGGCGCAGAGGACCAAACCGCAGACCATGTTATCCTGGATTGCCCGGTGTACCACCCACCCAACGGGATGCATGGTCTGTCGGTACTAGATGACGAGACGATGACGTGGCTTCTGGAGGGGTGTCCAGAAATATAGCCCGGGTGAGCCCCTCAACCAGGTCTCGGGGTGGTAAAAGGGTAGCCCCTCGGCCCCGAGCCTGGTGGAGTGGAGAGGAAAACAACTACCCATACGCCGAAAGAAGATCATTAAATATTCCATTAGGCTAAATATTTACCTGCCTCTGTATTGCCTTACTGGTTGCTGGCTGTTGCCATAACATCCAAAAATGTATAGATTAGCAAATCCCCCCAAAAAGCCAACAAAAGTTTAAATCATAACATCGAGACTATCTAATGCAGGAGGTTGTCATGATCATACTGTGGTCTGTGGACTCACGTATGGAAGTAATAGAAAAACTACAATTTCTTAAAGTATAAGTTACACATTTTTATGTGATGATATTAAAAAAAAGAGTACAAAAATAGCTTTGTAACTACAACCATTGGATTCCTTGACCCTGAAAATGTAGGTTTAGCAGTTAAAATCAATGTTCTAGCTTATTTAGAAGCCAAGATATTACAAAACGTGTGTATTATGGCGGCCACTTTGTAAATGCCAAGATGGCCGCCTTTCAGACATCTGTGCAAATGGAAACATATATTTTCTGATTCCTCATACAATGCCCTTTCCAAAAATGTATAGATTAGCAAATCCCCAAAAAATTCCCACGAAATTATATAACAAACCTGACTAATACCTTTTGTTTCCAGGTGACGAGTCCTTGAAGAAATGTTTTGAATTGTTTGAAGAGATAGACGTCCGCTGTCACAACAGATTCTTCAGGCACATCGGACTCCACGATAACGCTATAAAGAGTCGAGATCACCTTCCTCCTGAAGAGAAAGTTTATGAACTATTGACAGTGTGGATGGAGAAGGTGGGCATGAAAGCCAACATGAATGACCTCATCAAAGCATTGCTACATTTTAACCAAAGATTATCAGCTGAAAATATTATCGAGCAAGCCATTAAAAATGATTATTATGAATACGAAGAGGAATGAGAGATGAATCTCCCAGTGTCAGTTCTAGGGACTAGAACTTCTTTACAAAAGGGGAAAAAAAGAAAGAAAGAAAAAGGTGCAAATGGGGAAGACCTAGGTAGGAGTTACAACCGAGCCCCGTTACAATGTGGTTAAGCGTTCTCAGGTACTTGCTCTGGCAGGCTTATCGTCTGCCATTTGAATAATTCCCTCTGCTCAACTTAATGCACTAAACTGGTACGCAGAGGCTACAGTAGAATTCACGGATGTTTTAAGTGAACATAGTCAACTGTAGGAGAAGGAGAGAATACACACTGGATATGAACTGCCTCAGTGCACATGAAGTGCTGCTGTTGTGATGAGGTTATTCTGTAGTAGATGTTCTGATCGGGGGCGTGCACTGTTACCTGGAATGAGCTGGGGTCATTTGGTGTATCACTTGATGTGTCACATATTTATAGTTAGAACTGTTCCATGGGAACTGCTCAGATAAATTATCAGATATATTTGCAGATGAGATGTTTTATTGTTGTCCTCTTAGGGGCTGTCCTTCTTTACACACTGCAGGGCTGACCTGAACCATACTGTGATGGCTCTAGTTAGTATATACCTTTCACATTGTACTTTCCAGTATTGTTTCGTCAGCTATGGTGGCTACGTAACCAGGCCAGTCCAGGACAGTTCACCTCAGCTGGATTCAGCTCTGCAGTGTAAAGAAGGGTTTATAGGGCAGAATTATTATTATTTTCAGATCCACTGTTAGGAGCCTAAATGGTGTGCTTGAATTTTGAGTTTGAATTATTTGATTGTTAATTTATTCATTTGTATTGCTATAATGTGCCTTTAAGTGTGTAAACTTGATCTCTACCATCTCATTTTGAGTTTATTGAGACATGAAATGTTGCCTTGTTATTCCTCTCAGAGTGAACGGCACGCTAACATGTTGATGGATACCAAGACATGTTTATTACTACATTACAATGAGCTGTCTAACATAATGATACTTCGTTTTGCAGTTCCTGTTTGCAGAGGCTGTTTTAAAACAGTTTTTTTTTTTTTATGTTTATGTATGCTGCCCTAACTAAGTTGTATGTAAGGGTAATGGCAACACAATATGTTGTGCTCTTGAAATAGCCTCTGAACAATGACATCAAAGCACTGGGTCTAATTAAAATGTCAAATTAGTTAGCAGAGAAAGAGATTCGCTTCATCCGGTTAAATGAAGGATTGCACTGGCTTTGTTTGAAGATGCCATTGCACAGATATTTCACAGCATTGATGATTGCTCAAAGCAGGTACAACAGCCCCACCTTGTGGTAGACATGGCAATGCATTTCACAATATTTTTTGTTGAGCTCTTCGGTCATTAGTAAGGACTGGCTACACTTACTACTGGGGTGCTTTGATAAGTACCTCACTGAAATGTCTGTTGTCTAGCTGACTCCTTTAGAAAATTGCGGTGTACAATTGTGCCACGATATCAGACTGAATGAATGAAAAGTTACTGTAAAACTGTCTTTATGTGACATTATCACACAGTGCATCCCTCAGTGTTATCTTCTTATCATATCAAATGACAAGATGCCATACTCTTTTACCCTCTATGCCTTTCTAGGCTTTTCTTACTGTCAATTCTCCCTTCGTTACAGTTCACATAATGTCAATATTTGTGTTGAACTTGCTGCTCAGAGTTCAATCCAAAGTTGCCCATATCCTTTTCTATTTTGACAAATTATTTATATTGTGTTTATTTTTGTTTTGTTGTGAACTTTTCCTTGCAGTTAAGTTGTGCTTTTTCCAAGAACAATGTGAACAAGTGTGATTACAATACAGGCTTTAAATAAATATTTTCAAAAATAATAATGATCTAATATGATAGAAGTGTTTGTGTTTAATCATAACTGGTGCAAAACATGTAAAATGGAGGTATTTCTTACAGGCAGAAAAGGGCAGATTTCATCACGGTTACCAGATGATGTCACAGTGGGGAAGTTTGTTTGCATATTCTGTGATGTCATAATGGTGTGTTACACAAAACGTCCTCCAAGTGTAATAAAATTCCAGACGCAGGTCGAGAGGCAGAGAGGAAAGGTGCCTTCACTGTTAAGATGGTGAAGAAGAACAAACGCAGGAGACTGGTGCGCAGGAGACTGGTGCGCTTCAGGAACCGCCAAAGGAGGTGGCCTCGCAAAATAGAAAGGAGGGCCTTGAGGAGATCAGGCCGTAGATCAGGCCCAAGAGATATAGATATGCATAATCACAAAGCGGCCGAGCTCCCGACCTCTGTGTCTGCAGCAAAACAGACTGAATATGCTGTGGAACTGGGAAAAGCCACCCAAACGTCATCACCTGTAACCAGCTATGAGAGTGACGATGACATGATACCAGACTTAGTGAACTTTGATCAAGCCAAGCAAATACTCGAGTCAATGTCTAGGTGTGACAGTGACATTCTTGTCAACACCAGAACGCCCAGTGGAGAGCTGCTTGTGGACAGGGGCACACAGCCTTGGAGCGACACTCAGGTACCCAGCGCACTCCGACGCAGCCGTCGTCTGATTCAGAGGCGACCTTCATACCGTGAAAAGGTAAACGGAACGGAGAGAAGCGTGATGGATCTTAATCAGTTTTCACCTCCTCTCACCGGGAAGGCAACCGGATCCCAGCTCCGCATCCGAAAACCGAAATCCAAGTCTCAGCAAGGATTAAACTCTGCCAAGTGGCAGAGCGGGGCCTACGGAGAGCAGGACGGAGAGAGAGTAGCCTCTTTTGGAAATACGCCTATATGGAATTCTTTTTTAGGAATGTCAGAGAACGCACAGAGGAGTAAAAGGAAAAGGAGACACTGCATGGGGAGAGTAAAGACGATGAAATGCAGGACAGAGAGAGAGTAGCCTCTTTTGGAAATACGCCTATATGGAATTCTTTTTTAGGAATGTCAGAGAACGCACAGAGGAGTAAAAGGAAAAGGAGACACTGCATGGGGGAGAGTAAAGACGATGAAATGCAGGACGTGCCTAAGACCAGAAAAGTGTCTGTTGAATTATGCGTTATTCTATGATTTATGAAGGATTGGTAGGCTACAACATTGATCAAATTAAACAAGTTGACAGCAGACCATCTTTGACTCATCATTACAATACAAATGTTAAGTGACCCACTGTACTTCAAGGTACCTCAGGATTATGAATGCAATTTCAGTCAAACTACACTGTGATTGGTATCAAGTAGGACTTTGAAGAAGGTTCTCCCAATATTCTCTGCAAACAAAAGGACAAGAGTTTATTCAAGTTTATTTCAATGTAGCCTATCAACAACACTTGTTTTATACAGAAATGTATACAGTAGGCCTTTCTTTCACAGGATGCGTTCACATACACTCAATTCTCCCGCCCAAAATTAGGTAAATCATCCTCATGTTAGCGAATCCCTCAGTGCTTTTTAAGGGCCTAACATCATGGCGCTGAGGCTGCATAGGCGATGGCTGAAGGGATAGTTCACTCTCAATAGGTGGCTTGTATGATTTCATCGAACTTATGTTACCTGACATGCATTGGATTGAACGCGATCTCCCTTTTTCTATGATAACTACAGGGTAACAAGAAGCCACTTGCGTTCACGGTACAATACATGGTAGCATACTGTACAATACATCACATTACAACACATGGTAGATGTTGCATTTGATTTGTAGTTCTTTCCGATTTGTAGTCTTTAGGACTTGTAGTCCTCGCCATATTTGTAGTTCTAGCCAACAACTGTCCTCAGCTAACCTTTGATTGATTGATTGATTGAAAACTTTATTAGGAGATTTGCAGAAGTAGGTACATGAAAGTACATATTACATACAAGGTCAACTAACAGGATAAAACTTTATTAGGAGATTTGCAGAAGTAGGTACATGAAAGTACATATTACATACAAGGTCAACTAACAGGATAAAAACCCAAGAAAGCCACTGGCTTATTTCAATTGGGGTCCTTGATTCTCAATTCATCGTTCATCGACTGAACAGCCGTGGCCTCAACTAATCTCAGCTCACGAGTCTAGTTCTCAGTATTTTCTTGGTTACATTTCAACATTAGTCAACATTTAATACATACTCCAGATTACTTTGATTGTGGTTACTTTGTTGTAATAAACTGGTTACATTATACTGGTTAGTAAACAATCATTATCAATGGTTAATTTATAGCCTAAAGTGGTTACATTAGATTAACATTAATAATATGTCTTTGGTTATATCTGATCACTTAGTAGGATATTTACCATATCATATGGACACAGATCATAATATATGGACACCTGCCACCTCTAGACCATAACGCCCCCAGATGGCCTAGCAGGTCAGGGGAAAGCCATATCTCTCGACAGCATGTGTGTGGGCACATCTGCACAATTTGGGAAGAGTCCTTTTTTAGCCATAAGCGATAAGCCACAAGGTCCTGACCAGGGGCGAGTTTCCCTGTAAAATCTGTTCACACATGCCCCTTAGGCCTACCAGGTAAATGCCATGGAATTTACTGGAAAAGCTCTTATGTGTGAAAGGGGTTATAGTCTGTGTAGGCTACTGGTAAATACATTTAGGCTAATAACCAGTAAATCAACCCATTGTTTGTGTTTTAACAGGGTGTGTATGCAAAGCCCATTTTTCATAACTAATTCGGATGAAAGCTATTGAATGCTTAATTTCTCTTCGACAATGTACAGTGAAGTGAAGTTATGAATACTAATCTCAAAGTGCAAAGTAGTTCGACCAAAGTTTCTGAGGTTGCTTAGCAACGTCCACATAGTTGCAGGCACTGACCTGCAACTTCTGAAGAAAAGCAGCTTGTGTGGTGACTGGAATTAAACATTACATGTTTGGCATTTAATTAGCAGACGCCTTTATCCAAAGCGACTAAATTCGTCTATACGGGTCACATTGAGATGATGTGGAAATAATTATGGCGAGCGGAGGGACTACTGCGTATTGGCCACAAGGGGTGCTACTATCAAGGGGGTGCTACTATTGGTGCTACTAGGGGTGCTACACACATCCCAGGTCACAATCACTCGAAAACAATAATAAAATAATAAAAATACATTTGGGAAGATTTCTAAAAAATAATATCTGCAGCATGCACAGTGTACTCTTAAGCGCTATGGACATCCAGTTAAGATGAAACACGGACGGGAGCTCTCTGTCTATTATGACTGAGTGGACACTACATTTCCCAGCATGTCTTGCAAGGTCAATAAGGAAACGTCAAGTTTGGTAAACAGTCGACAACATCACAACTGTTGAGCTTTTGGACGTCATTATATTGCTGAATTGTACACCATTCCCTGACATAACATATATCATCGCTCTCTATATGGACATTTCATGGCTAAAGTAAGGTACGTAGCTGGTGTAAAACCCGGATAAAACTGCTTGAAGTTTGGCTAGCTGTGGACTCAATGCTACCAAGAAGGTGAAGGGTATACCGCCGTCCACTAGGTGGCAGTATTTCGTTTGTTATGCTGTCCGGCTCAGTCAGGAGTCGGCCATGTTATTATTTGTTTAGTTTCAGACGTTCATGTTACGGTGGCCGTCTATTAAGCTGTCCATCTAATTCCTGTAAGTTTGTTATTCAAATGTTTCTGGTTAAGTTATATATTATACATTTACCCTGCTTATACTTTATCTCAATTCATGTTTCTATTGTTTGTATCACTGCGGGGCTTCTTCATCTTTGTCATTAAATACTTCATTGACATTGAGGAGCGTATTTCTTCATGAAGAAGCCAGGAACCTTTAACACTAGGGAATCCGTGAGGTGTTAAACAGCACCAGTGAGTACAAAAAAAATTCTACCGTTGCACTCGATCACAATTCAGGACCCTCCTTTCATGACTTTTCCTAGATATGTGCGTTCTACCACCCAGCATCTTTACATTTTCAAAATCGAGTTAGTATAAAGCGTTTTAGCAGGATTTCTGTGTGTGTCTGTGTATTTGGCCTGGTATTATTTTTCTCCACGGCTGCAATTCTCTTTTATATCAGCAGAGGGAGCAAGGACACACACACACACACACACACACACACACACACACACACACACACACACACACACACACACACACACACACACACACACACACACACACACACACAAGGGGACACACACAAGGGGCTTCAGTGGATAAGACTGATATTTGTAAACATATATAGGCTAAATAAAGCAATAGGGATACATAAGATATGTATATGTACAGACAGTTATGACAATTATAAACTGTACAGTATGTCTCCCAATCCCTTCAGACGTTTGAAGTGCTGCCTGTCTATAGTGCTGCCTGTACTCATCAACGTATATTATTAAAAAATATATATTTATAATATTGTATATAATGTATTTTTTGTATATCACTGTAGACCACAGTCTCACTCACATATACACAACACATAACACAACACTGTTGTGTATAATAATAATAATAACTGTAATACACAACAGGCAAGATGGTTGTAGCCTACATAGATATATACACAGATTAATATTTGTACACTCGTTTTCGAACATTAGATAGTTGATTTTGGCAACATTGTAGTAGCCAATTGCAGAGTGTATTAATAATTTTGTTTGTTTCAATCCTCAGTGTGTTCATTTTATAGTGTGCAGTGAACAAAAAATGGATAATAATCGTTTTCGAACATTATACTACATTACCCATGCTGCTTAGCGGTGATGTCAAATGATGTCACGATGATTATGCCTGTTGCAACACTGCGTTACCACAATCATCCACAGAACGCTGCCACCCCCCACAGCGGGAACACGGATGACCACGGCAACACAATGCTGCAACACCCATCACCTTCCTTTTCAATAATAGCAATCAACCATCATTCAGACATATACATATCTTATGCATCCCCACCGCCATGCCACAAACATGAGTCCCACGCAGCGCCGAAGCCCGAACCCGAGCACAACGTGTACCCCCCCCCCGACGGTGTGCTGGGGGTGGTGTGGCAAAGGCGCTGAGCGCTCCGGCGACCTCCTATTCACTTTTTAATATATTTTTTATATATTGGTATAACATTTGTTACCATACTTTTTACTTGGAAGAATTGACGTGAACATTGCAAGTAAATTAAAATGTTACTTGAATTATCTGTCTTTCTGTGTTCGTTTGTAGTACACATATGCCTTTTTGATAATTTCCACTCATCTTCAAAAATTCCCAGAATATTCTGTTCTATGAATATGTAAACACTGATTGATTCTATCTTCTTCCTAGCATGTTCAATGAACACTTCAATGTTGGTCATTTTCATCAAAAAACTACTTTTCAGACAAAAAACTGAGAAAACCCAATCTGAACCAATCTGAATCAATCTGAACCAATCTCCAATCTAGGTCTGAGCTAAAACTATGTTATAAAACTAAGTTGTGCAGCAAACTCTTGGCTATGTACTGTTGACAAAATACATCCAACATCTAAATAGCAAAAAAGATCGTTTTAGTAATATTGTTACTAACGTCAGAACATGAGAGTTCTCTCGAGGAATCTCGCATACTATTTACGGTAGTATGTAGAGCTGAATTCGACCCTAAAAGAGAGACTCCTCCGGTCTTGCAGACTCCAGAGGGATAACGTATATAACATTGATCCAACGTTACTGTATGATAATATTGCCTAAATCATAAAACACGGAATTTTCCAGGTTTGGCAGTCACAGAGTTAATAATATTTAATTTTGACTTGTAGTTCAATGCTTATGGTAGTAGGATCACATTATGATGTGACACACATATTACACACAGATTACACACAATTTGTTGAGTTTACAATACTTTTTCTGACCTTTGTGAATCTCACCCCCCTTTATATCATAACACATTATTATTCTCATCATTGATTCACACATACAGAATTCTGCCCCAAACCAATTTTACCAACACAATTTGAAAACTGGCCATCTGGCAAGGTTGGGTCCCCCCATTTTGACCGACTTTGATTAAAATGTGAATGGACACATTCCAATGTTGATGGGTTTTTGAATTGGTCGTTGATGGTACTTCAAAGGAGTTTATTATTCCAAGTCCGTGAGGATGGATGACTGCTGGTCATCACATCTCGGAGTCGATTTCTTCAAGGACACAATGAGTCGCCAGAAGTTCCGAGATATCATGCGCTATCTACGCTTTGACGACAAGAACACACGAGCCGCCCGCGTTCCGGTGGATAGATTTGCCATGATTTCAGAAATGTTTGATACATTTGTGAAAAACAGCATTGCATCATACACACCTGGTGACAACATCACCGTGGATGAACAGTTGTTCCCGACCAAAGCAAGATGTCGTTTCACACAATACATGGCCAATAAACCTGACAAATTTGGCATAAAGTTCTGGGTTGCAGCGGACGTGGACACCAAATACATGTTGAACGCACATCCCTACCTAGGGAGAGATGAAAGCAGGCCGACCGGTCAGCGGTTATCAGACAATGTTGTGCTGCGTCTGATGGAGCCGTTCGTGGGCAAAGGAAGAAATGTCACGACAGACAATTACTTCACCTCCTTGCCACTGACAAACACCCTTTTGGCCCAACAAACCACAATTGTTGGCACAATTAATAAAATCAGACGGGAGTTGCCCCCATGTACACGGGCACAGACTGAAAGATTTTCCAGCAAGGTGCTGAGGGCTGGAGAAGCCACACTCACAGTTTACCAGGCGAAACCTAAAAAAAATGTATGCCTCCTCAGCACACTGCATCAAACCGTTTCTACTGATGATGGTCCTAAGAAACTGCCCGAAACGGTTGCCTACTACAACAGCACTAAGTTCGGTGTTGATGTTCTGGACCAGATGACGAGGAAATATACAGTAAAAGGAGGGACCCGCCGTTGGCCTGTAGCTGTGTTTTACAACATTTTGGACATAGCTGCAATTAATGCACGCATTCTGTACAGCCAGTGCATGGGCATCAGTATAACCAGGAAGCAATTCATTCATAAGCTAGCAGGGGAGCTGCGTGACCCTCTGGTAATTCTGGCTTCCTTCTACACCAGCAGCGAGAAGGCGACTGCAACTCGACAGGCCACCTACACCCCCACAGGTGAAAAAAAATAAGTGTCAAGGCGCCAGGTGTCATGGGAACAAAGCGATCAAGATCTGCCAGTCGTGTGGAAGATTTGTCTGTGGTACATGCACAAAGCCAGCAACGGTGTGCTGGAAGTGCTGACTGTTCTATATTTACGCAGACTGTCCTATATTTACACAGTGTGTGTCCCCTTTTTTATATATTTTTTATATATTGGTGTTTATTTGTTACCTGGGCCATGTCATCGATGCAGACGGGCTCCACACAGCGCCCTCTAAAGTGACCGCCATTTCAGAGGCTCCTGCTCCCGAGAATGTGAGCCAGTTGAGATCTTTCCTTGGGCTTCTAAACTATTATGGCAAGTTTATTCCACAGCTGGCTACGCGGCTAAAGCCGTTGCATGAACTACTGAGGGAGGGCAAAACATGGTCATGGTCAAAAGAATGTGACGCAGCGTTTAACATAGCCAAAGCAGCATTGACCGACAAGAGGGTGTTAACACACTTCGACCCGTCCTTGCCTCTCCAACTCGCATGTGACGCGTCGCCATATGGAGTGGGCGCCGTGGTGTCCCATATCACACCGACTGGAGAAGACAAACCCATCGCGTTTGCGTCACGTACGCTGAGCACAGCAGAAAGGAACTATCCACAGATAGAGAAAGAAGCATTAAGCATTATCTTTGGAATTAAAAAGTTCCACACTTACCTGTTCGGAAGGAGGTTCACCCTGCTGACCGACCATCGTCCTTTGACATCCATCTTGGGTCCGTATGCAGGGATACCGACCCTGGCAGCAAGCCGCATGCAGCGCTGGGCACTGCTCCTCAGTGCTCACAACTATGACATTAAGTACCGGAGGTCAGGGGCACACGCCAATGCGGATGCTTTGTCACGCCTTCCAATTCCTGATCACCCTAAGAGCAGGGAGCAAACCATTTTCTACTTTGACATGGTGGAGAGTGCCCTGGTGACTGCTCACCGGGTACGGAAGGAAACAAAGGGGGACCCCATCCTCTCCAGGGTGTTTGACCGCGTTATGAGAGGGGATCTGTCACAGGTTCCTGACGCACCACCGGATCTTCAGCCTTACCTTTCGCGGGGGAAGGAGTTGACGGTGACGGCTGGATGCTTGCTCTGGGGCATGCGGGTCATAATCCCGACAAAGCTGAGAGAACCAGTCCTGAGAGAGCTACACTCAGGCCATTGTGGCATCGTCAGGATGAAAGAGCTTGCACGCAGTTACTTCTGGTGGCCTGGGCTAGACTATGACATTGAATCTAAAGCCAGATCATGCCCATCATGTCAAGTCATCAGAAACACACCAAGCCTGGCTCCGCTGCATCCTTGGGACTGGCCAGCGTGTCCCTGGCAACGAGTTCATCTGGATTTTGCAGGACCAGTTGATGGAGCTATGCTGCTGGTGGCCGTGGACGCACACTCAAAGTGGCCTGAGGTGGCTGTCATGTCCACCATCACCTCGAGGAAGACCATTCAGATATTGAGGGAGATGTTTGGTCGATTTGGACTCCCTGAGCAGATCGTCACTGATAATGGGCCATCTTTTGTATCAACAGAGATGGAGGACTTCCTACAGAACAATGGAATTAAGCACATCCTTTCAAGTCCATACCATCCATCCAGCAACGGATTGGCTGAGAGAATGGTGCAAACTGTAAAACATGCCCTCAAAGCATCCAAGAGTGAGGCTCCCTTGAAGCAACGCCTTGATACTTTTCTACTCAAGTATCGTAATACCCCTCATGCAACGACTGGGACCTCGCCAGCTTACCTTCTAATGAAGAGGCAGCTTCGGACACGTCTTGATCTGCTGCGACCTACCTCAACGGAAACATCAGTCCACGAGAAACAGCAGGAACAAGTAAATCAGCGAGCTAAGCGGTCTAAAGACAGACAGTTTCATGTTGGAGACTCTGTCCTCGCACGCAACTACACTACTAAGGAGAAATGGACCCCTGCCACGGTCCTCCGGAAGACTGGACCTGTACTGTGAGTAAAGCTTTACCCCATGAGCCAGTGTATAATGTGAAGGAAAAACAGAAGTGGCAAGGACAAACAACTCCATTGTTGGCATGTTATAGATGTGGGGGTGAACATATGGCAAGGGACTGTCGTTTTCTCAATGAAAAGTGCCATGGCTGTGGGAAAAATGGGCATGTGAAGAAAATGTGCAAATCCTCAACTCCGGATCAACTTAAGCTTAAGGGAGGAGGGAAGTACAAGCAAAAGAGTTTTAGAAATGATAAAAAGCAGTCTGCCCATCACATAAGTGAATCTCCTGAGAATGTTTCAAGCGACGAAGATGTGTTTACTATGTACAATCTAACAGAGTCCAAGTTAACAAAAGTTGATCCCATTACCACACAGCTTAACATAAATGAGAGTACTGTTAAATTTGAAGTGGATACTGGCTGCAGTGTGACAATCTTGACAAAGACTGAATATGCCAAGCTATGGACAGCAGGGGGCACAAAAGAGCTGCAGGATTGCTCAGTGACTCTGAAAACGTATACAGGTGAAAAAGTACCTACACTGGGAGTAGCAGAAGTGACTGTAAAGTACAGAGACCAAGTAAAACAGCTACCAGTAGTGGTCGTAGCAGGCACAGGACCCAACCTGTTAGGCAGGGGATGGATCAAAGAGCTAGGAATGAACTGTGTGCTGGTGAATAAAATGGAGCAGCTACAACTGACATTACAGGATGTGCTAAAGCAACATGAGGATGTGTTCAAAGAGGAACTGGGAACCTGGGTAGGCCCACCAGCGAAAATCTATGTCAAGGAAGGCGTTGCCCCAAAGTTCTATAAACCTAGACCAGTCCCCTACGCCATGAGGAAGAAGGTGGAGATCGAGTTAGAGAGACTCACAGACCAGGGAATTATTGAACCAGTGAAGTTCTCTGAGTGGGCAGCACCGATCGTGCCTGTGTTAAAGTCTGATAATTCAGTGCGCATATGTGGAGACTACAAAGTCACTGTCAACCAGGTGTCGAAGCTCGAGCAGTATCCAATCCCAAGATTGGAGGACTTGTTTGAAAAGTTGTCAGACGGGGAGAAGTTCAGCAAACTGGACCTGAGCCATGCGTATCAACAGGTGACACTTGATGAAGCATCCAAGCCATATGTCACTATTAACACGCACAAAGGTCTTTTTCAGGTGAATCGTCTTCCATTCGGGGTCTCCTCCAGCCCAGCAATTTTTCAAAGGATGATGGAGAGTCTGGTGGCCGGCATTCCAAATGTGGCCGTCTATCTGGATGACATTTTACTGACGGGGCGGAGCGACCAAGATCACCTGGCCACACTAAACCAGGTGTTGACGCGGCTCCAGGAAGCTGGCCTTCGTCTGAAACGCAACAAGTGTGCATTCATGGAACAGGAAGCAGAGTTCCTAGGACATAAGGTGGACGCCTCGGGATTACATCCTCTACCACACAAGGTCAGTGCCATACAGAAGGCACCAGCACCGACCAATGTCACAGAACTGAGAGCATACCTTGGCCTACTCAACTACTACAACAGGTTTCTGCCAAACCTGTCAACATTGTTATCGCCTTTACATGAACTGTTGAGGAAAGAGACAACATGGAAATGGGAGAAAAAACAGGAGAGAGCTTTTGAGGAGTCGAAGCGACTTATGCAGTCATCTAAGGTGTTAATGCATTATGACAGCCAAAAAGATCTGATCCTGTCATGCGACGCTTCTCCGTATGGAGTGGGGGCGGTGTTGTCACATCGCATGCCAGATGGACAGGAGAGGCCCATCAGCTTCATGTCGCGGACACTGACGTCGGCTGAATCAAACTAGTCACAACTGGACAAGGAAGGTCTGGCGGTGATGTTTGGCATCCAGCGCTTTCATAAATATGTATATGGAAGGAAGTTCGTCATTTGCACTGACCACAAACCCTTACTATCTCTCTTCAATGAGATGAAAGCTGTGCCTCAAATGGCATCCCCTCGTATTCAGCGGTGGGCAGTAACGTTGCTAGCGTATGAGTACGAGATTGTTTACAAGCCAGGGAAATACCACAGCAATGCAGATGCCCTGAGTCGACTCCCTCTGCCTCATCAGTCCACAGAGAGAGAGCAAGAAGAACGAGTGCTGATGATGGAGAATGTGACCCTCGTCTCGGCAGCGGAAATGAGGAAATGGACAAGCAGGGACCCTGTGTTGTCCAGAGTGACAGAGTTTGTCCAACATGGTTGGCCGTCACAAGTCCCAGACCCAGCTTTCCAACCGTATGCTGTTAGGAAAACAGAGTTAAGTGTGCAAGATGGCTGCGTACTGTGGGGCTCACGGGTGGTGGTGCCGCCGCCTGGACGAGACGCTTTGTTACAGCAGCTACATCAAGGTCACATTGGCATCACAAGAATGAAAGCCTTGGGGCGGAGCTACTTCTGGTGGCCAAAGTTGGATGCGGACATCGAGGCTGTAGTCAAGAGATGTGTCACATGCCAAGAACACCGCAACTCGCCAGCTCCAGCACCACTTCACCCATGGGAGTGGCCAAGCAAACCATGGCAAAGGCTGCACATTGATTATGCAGGTCCGTTTATAGGACACATGTTTTTGATCCTGATGGACGCGCATTCAAAATGGATGGATGCTTACCCGGTGACAGCCTGAGGACAAGGACTTGATGGACCCGAAGATTAGAGACCCTCCGGGGCTGCCTGAATTGCCATCAGCAGCTGTTGCAATGTCAGATAATTCCATTCCTGAGGGAAACAGCTGTGTTCCAGGGGAAAACTCTCCCGGACCTGCAGAACCTGCTCCGGACAAGTCGGGAACATTAGTGACTGACAACCTACCTCCAGGCACGCCAGTGCAGTCACAACAGCGGATCACTCCTGTGCGACAGTCGCATAGAAGAGTGTCCAGGCCAAGTTATTTGAAGGACTTTGATGTTTAAAAAAAAAAATAATAATAGGGATGGGGACAGTTAATGGTAGTTATGCACAGGTAGTTGTTTTGTTTCATGGAGTATATACTGTGTGGGTATTTGTTTTTGGATTTTATTAGAAGAAGCTCATAGCTTAAGGGGGGAGGAATGTAGTAGAGGTTATCTGCCGGGCCAGGAAGGTCCCGTGGGGGGGCAGTATAGCTTCCGGGTTAGTCTAATGTGGGGAACGGCCATGCTCTGTAATGCTCTGCACTTATTAATATAAACCAGTATAGTATTTGTTTACCCGCTGTCCGCTCATCATTATTATATTAGGAAGATATCACATATATACATAACAATTTCCTTTTGAACTAACCAAGTTTTGCAATAAAATGCAGTACCGGTAAGTGTTTTGATTGAACAGCACCTGAAGATACAATTAATAAGACCAGTGTGTTTATTAAACCTAAAACCTACCTATCTATTGTACAAGGACATTGTGGTTTGGTATTAGCCTATATGTGTAAAGAAACAGAAAAGCTACACTATTACAATATATTTTTTACAGTAAAAATGCAGTGTGCTCCTGCATTTCTGTCTTGCATTACAAATGTAGTACAGTTCTTCCCCTTATTGGAAGGCCCACTATGCTAGACAGACTGGATGGAGACAGATTCCAGCACAGTTAAAAGAGTAAAAACATACGTACATCTCCACATCTCCTCCACTTACAGTCACAGCATCAAGTTAAAGGGACAGCATCACACATCCACATAAACCCGCACAACATTAAGCACAGCAAAAAGCACACTGACAGCATTAGAGAATTAGCTATACAGTATGCACATGTGGACAGACACAGGAAGTCAAACAGGCATGCATGGGACAGACAGTAAGCAGCCAACAGGGGGGGGGGTTGGAAAAACAGTTGCATGTGTCAGTGAGAATGGTTGGGATATAATGTCTGAGTGTTTTAATGGAGGCTGTATACCTTTTGTTTCCAGGTGACGAGTCTGTTATGTTCAATAACGGAGTCGAACTCAGAGCTTGTAGTCGGAGCTTGCAACTCCATTTAATCAAACACGAGTGTCACACAAAACGTAATACGGCACATGTCGTAAAGCCCAAACTGTCGTAAACACAGACGTAACATTTCCCCCCCCCTCACACAACCTAGGTGTGATACTCAGTCATGTAATCACGCAAGTGCTCGGGCCTGTTGCGTGCTCGAACCAGACGTGGCTCTGGTGCAGCCACAGCCACTGGTGGCGGCTCCACGCCTTGGGGCTGAGCCTGGTAGGCCGGGGTTGCTGCTTCATCCAACCGTGCGGCTGGCAAGACTGTGGAAGAGGCCACACTCAGCGCTGGGCCAGGGGGAGGCTGCACCTTACGCAGGCGGGTAGCATGCCAGCGAGTGCCGTCGGCGAGCCTAAACGAGGCCGGGCCAAGCTGTTTGCTGACCTGGACAGGGTCAGACCAAAACGACTGGAGTTTGTTGTCCCGATGAGGTCGTCGGATCCTGACCCAGTCCGACACAGCGATGACAGGTGGCCTAGCACGTCTGGCCCTGTCGAAACGATCCTTCATCAAGCGCTGGTGTTTGGTGACTGTGGCTTGAACTGGATGGACCGGGAGCTGAGCTAGTGTAGGGCGAAGCCTATCAAGAGGCAGCTGGAGCTCCCGCCCCAGCATGAGGGAGGCTGGGGAGACTCCTGTAGTGGCGTGTCGCGTGGCCCGATAATGCAACAGCGTCTGGAGGAGGCTGGTGGTGAGCGTGCACCCTTGTGCCAGGTGGGCCCTGATGCCATTCTTCAGTGTTTGGTTCAGCCGTTCCACCCCCCCGTTCGCAGCAGGGTGGTAGAACGCTGTGCGGATGTGGTGGATCCCTTTACCCACTAGATAGGAGGACAGTTCATGGGAAACCATTTGAGGACCGTTGTCAGTCGTGATCCTCTTGGGCAGGCCCCAACGCGCAAACAGAGCGTCGAGAATGCCGATCAGCACCTTTGCTGTGACCGAGCCCACAGGTGTCACCTCTGGCCACTTAGAGTGGAGGTCGTAGGTCACAACGAGAAAACGCTGGTGATGTGGTACCCCATGCAGCTCGCCGCAGATATCCAGTTGCAGGTGCTCCCAGGGTTGAGATGGCCAGTCCAACGGCTGCATGGGCGGGGGTGGAGCTGGAGCCCTGGTCTTACCACTAAGGAGACAGGCAGTGCAATCCTTGACCAGGGTTTCGAGTTCCCTGTCGATGCCTGGCCACCACACAACCTCACGACAGCGCTGTTTGAGCCTGACTATGCCCAGGTGACCCTCGTGCGCCATAGCAAGGATACGCGCCCGAAGGACACCTGGGACCACAGTGCAGAACCCGCGAGCGACACAGGTGTCATTCCAAACCGACAACTCCTCCCTGATCCTGGAGTAAGTGAGTAGCTCGTCAGGTACTCTTACCGGCCACCCCTGCGTGATGTAGGTTGAGAGTGTAGAGAGGGTGGGGTCATCGGCTGAGGCATCCCGGAGCTCCTTCAGCGACACCGTCTCCTGAAGGGGTGTGTGGAGGAGCTGGACGAGGTCATGCTCAGCCTGGTCCAGTCCGGGGGTCAAGGTTGGGGCTGTGGGTGGGCTGGGGATTGCGCGTGATAGCAAGTCGGCTACCACGTTGTCTCGTCCTGGCGTGAACTGTAGCCGATAGTTGTACTGTTGCAGGCGGTCGGCCCAGCGGTGGAGGCGGAGTGGCTTGTGACCGGTGCCAGACGTGGCCAGGAGGGTGATGAGGGCCTGGTGGTCTGTCCTCAGTGTGAATAGCCGTCCATAGAGGTACATGTGCCAGCGCTCACATGCCCAGAGGCATGCTAGGGCCTCCCGCTCCCCCACCGAGTACTTCTGTTCCGTGGGGCTGAGAGCACGGGAGGCGAAGGCGATCGGTCTCTCCACCCCCCCTTGCAGCTGGGACATCACCGCACCAATGGCTGTGGCAGAGGCGTCGCACGTGACAAGAGTGGGGCTGGCCAGGTCGAAATGCGCCAGGACCGGTGGCGAGGTGAGTTGGGCCTTCAGGAGGCGTACGGCGTCTGAGCAGGCAGACGTCCAGAGCCAGGGCTCGTCATGCTTCAACAGCTTCCGCAGCGGTGTGGTTGTGGCCGAGTACTGTGGCAGGAAACGGAGGTAGTACGCCGTCATGCCTAGAAAGGAGGCCACCTGAGCGGCTGTGGTGGGCTCCGGGACATGATGGATGGCCTCGGTGTTCGAGTGCAGCGGGTACGTGCCATCAGCTGAGAGGCGGAACCCCACAAAGTCAATGGCTGGGGCGGCGAATACACACTTCTCACCATTGAGTGTGAGGTGATGCTTGGCCAATGCACTGAACACACTGTGGAGACGCTTGTCGTGGCTCTCGACGGTGGCCCCGTGAACCACGATGTCATCAAGATAGATGGCCACACCTGGGATCCCAGCGAAGATGGAGGCCATGATCTTTTGGAAGCAGCTGGGGGCGGAGCTTAAACCGAAAGCCATGCGTTTGTAGCGGAAAACCCCTCTGTGAGTGATGAACGCTGTGAGGTTGCGGCTCTCGGGGTGTAGTGGCACTTGGAGGTAACCCTGACGGAGGTCCAGTTTAGAGAACACGCTGGACCCGTAGAACTGGGCGGTGAGCTCCTCTATCGTTGGCAAGGGGTATTTGTCAGGGATGATGGCCTTGTTTACCGCTCTCAGATCCACGCAGATGCGCAGCCCCCCAGACTTCTTCTTCGCCACCACCAGGTTGGAGATCCAAGGCGATGCATTCACCTGCTCAATTATGTCGCTATCGAGCATGCTCTGTAGTTGAGAGGAGATGTCATCGCGGAGAGCCAGGGGGGAGCGGCGGAGGGGCTGTATAACAGGCATCACTGTAGGATCTAACAGAGGCTGGTGGGCAAAAGTGTCGAGGCAGCCTACACCGCTGAACAGCGCAGGCCACTGTTGCTGCCAGGGGATGGAAACGGTGTGAATCTCTGAGCCAGCTGTGTCTAGCAGGGTGAAACCGAGGGCGTTGAACAGGTCGAGGCCTAACAAGTTGGTCCCGTGGCGTGCAACGTTGAACCTGAAAGCCGGCAGTGTCCTCTCCCCGTACTTCACAGGCAGCTGAAAAGAGCCCACAATGTCAATCTTAGAGTTGGCATAGCCACGCAGGGTGGTGGAGGGCAACCCCAGGGGCACATGGGAGAAGAACTGTGTATAGGTCGTCAAGTTCACAAGGGACACTGTGGCTCCAGTGTCTAGGAGGAGCGGCAGAGTGACATCACCAACCATCAACGAGCATGTTTTGAATGGCGCTCGTCCTGAGCTGACATTATGGATGACTGTGGTAGGTGACTGGGAAGCTCTAGCTGGGGCAGACCTGCAGACCTTGTGAAAGTGGTTTAGTCTCCCGCAGTTGGAGCAGGTTTTACCACGGGCTGGGCATGTCTGAGCTCTTGAATTGTGTGCAGAAGAGCCGCAATTCCCACACGGCTGGTGTGGCTGGTCGCGTGACCGAGAGGCCAGTAAAATGCTCTCCCCGCCGCTGGTTGCACTCACGTGGAGGAGGGGCACCTGTAGGCTGTGCGCGCCCTCTGCCGGTGAGCTGGGAGAGGCTGAAAAACTAACTGCACATTCTAAAGCTGTTTCAACCTGGACCGCCATGTTCAGAGCTGCTGATAATGTAAGTTCATCATTTTCCAGTAACAGTTTTTCCCTAATCTTGTCACAGTTCGTGTGTAAGATGAGTTGGTCTCTTATCATTTCGTTCTGTAATGTCCCGAACTTGCATACGCTCGCCAAACCCCGCAGATCAGCCACATACTGTGTCACTGTCTCACCTGTTCGTTGGTGTCTTCGTCTGAATATGACGCGGCGGAGAAGAGCGCTTTGTGGAGGGGCGAAGTGTTGCTTCAATAGTTCCACAGCGTCTGTGTATCTCGCCGCAGGGCCAAGAGTTTCAAACACGCGCTGACCCTCCGCTCCCAGGCAGTGCCGCAACAACGCATATTTCCTCTTGTCTGATACATCCTCCAAGCCGGCAGCTAGGATGTATGTTTCGAAAGAGGAAATCCAGCGGCCCCACGGAATCGGTGGTTCTGCCGGGACTGCTAGGAAAGGAGGGGGTGTTGGTAGAGAACAATCAGCCATCGCTCGTCGCCAATGTTATGTTCAATAACGGAGTCGAACTCAGAGCTTGTAGTCGGAGCTTGCAACTCCATTTAATCAAACACGAGTGTCACACAAAACGTAATACGGCACATGTCGTAAAGCCCAAACTGTCGTAAACACAGACGTAACAGAGTCCTTGAAGAAATGTTTTGAATTGTTTGAAGAGATAGACGTCCGCTGTCACAACAGATTCTTCAGGCACATCGGACTCCACGATAACGCTATAAAGAGTCGAGATCACCTTCCTCCTGAAGAGAAAGTTTATGAACTATTGACAGTGTGGATGGAGAAGGTGGGCATGAAAGCCGACATGAATGACCTCATCAAAGCATTGCTACATTTTAACCAAAGATTATCAGCTGAAAATATTATCGAGCAAGCCATTAAAAATTATTATTATGAATACGAAGAGGAATGAGAGATGAATCTCCCAGTGTCAGTTCTAGGGACTAGAACTTCTTTACAAAAGGAAAAAAAAAAGAAAGAAAGAAAAAGGTGCAAATGGGGAAGACCTAGGTAGGAGTTACAACCGAGCCCCGTTACAATGTGGTTAAGCGTTCTCAGGTACTTGCTCTGGCAGGCTTATCGTCTGCCATTTGAATAATTCCCTCTGCTCAACTTAATGCACTAAACTGGTACGCAGAGGCTACAGTAGAATTCACGGATGTTTTAAGTGAACATAGTCAACTGTAGGAGAAGGAGAGAATACACACTGGATATGAACTGCCTCAGAGCACATGAAGTGCTGCTGTTGTGATGAGGTTATTCTGTAGTAGATGTTCTGATCGGGGGCGTGCACTGTTACCTGGAATGAGCTGGGGTCATTTGGTGTATCACTTGATGTGTCACATATTTATGGTTAGAACTGTTCCATGGGAACTGCTCAGATAAATGATCAGATATATTTGCAGATGAGATGTTTTATTGTTGTCCTCTTAGGGGCTGTCCTTCTTTACACACTGCAGGGCTGACCTGAACCATACTGTGATGGCTCTAGTTAGTATATATATACCTTTCACATTGTACTTTCCAGTATTGTTTCGTCAGCTATGGTGGCTACGTAACCAGGCCAGTCCAGGACAGTTCACCTCAGCTGGATTCAGCTCTGCAGTGTAAAGAAGGGTTTATAGGGCAGAATTATTATTATTTCCAGATCCACTGTTAGGAGACTAAATGGTGTGCTTGAATTTTGAGTTTGAATTATTTGATTGTTAATGTATTCATTTGTATTGCTATAATGTGCCTTTAAGTGTGTAAACTTGATCTCTACCATCTCATTTTGAGTTTATTGAGACATGAAATGTTGCCTTGTTATTCCTCTCAGAGTGAACGGCACGCTAACATGTTGATGGATACCAAGACATGTTTATTACTACATTACAATGAGCTGTCTAACATAATGATACTTCGTTTTGCAGTTCCTGTTTGCAGAGGCTGTTTTAAAACAGTTTTTTTTTTAAATTATGTTTATGTATGCTGCCCTAACTAAGTTGTATGTAAGGGTAATGGCAAGTGGCAACACAATATGTTGTGCTCTTGAAATAGCCTCTGAACAATGACATCAAAGCACTGGGTCTAATTAAAATGTCAAATTAGTTAGCAGAGAAAGAGATTCGCTTCATCAGGTTAAATGAAGGATTGCACTGGCTTTGTTTGAAGACGCCATTGCACAGATATTTCACAGCATTGATGATTGCTCAAAGCAGGTACAACAGCCCCACCTTGTGGTAGACATGGCAATGCATTTCACTATATTTTGTGTTGAGCTCTTTGGTCATTAGTAAGGACTGGCTACACTTACTACTGGGGTGCTTTGATAAGTACCTCACTGAAATGTCTGTTGTCTAGCTGACTCCTTTAGAAAATGAGTCAACTATGCTTACAGCAGAGTACAATTGCGGTGTACAATTGTGCCACGATATCAGACTGAATGAATGAAAAGTTACTGTAAAATTGTCTTTATGTGACATTATCACACAGTGCATCCCTCAGTGTTATCTTCTTATCATATCAAATGACAAGATGCCATACTCTTTTACCCTCTATGCCTTTACTTTCTAGGCTTTTCTTACTGTCAATTCTCCCTTCGTTACAGTTCACATAATGTCAATATTTGTGTTGAACTTGCTGCTCAGAGTTCAATCCAAAGTTGCCCATATCCTTTTCTATTTTGACAATTTTGACAAATTATTTATATTGTGTTTATTTTTGTTTTGTTGTGAACTTTTCCTTGCAATTAAGTTGTGCTTTTTCCAAGAACAATGTGAACAAGTGTGATTACAATACAGGCTTTAAATAAAGATTTCCAAAAATAATAATGATCTAATATAATAGAAGTGTTTGTGTTTAATCATAACTGGTGCAAAACATGATGGTTTTTAGCTTAGATTTAAATATTTTAAGGGTTTGGGCCTGTTTGATTTCTTCAGGGAGTTTGTTCCAGGAGCATGCAGCAGCGTGACTGAAAGCTGCTGCACCGTGTTTTGTTTTTACTCTTGGAATTATTAGAGATAGAGATAGACTTTATTTGTCATTGTTACAGTACAGGTACCAAACAACGAAATTTAGGAGGGGAGGCTCCCCTGGTGTTTAGGAAAGGAAAAAGAAACACATTTTGGAAAAAGCATAGATGCATAAAATCACAAGAAGGTAAGGAGCTGGTTTACATCAATAGAGGCTATGTACACAATCTACTGTACTATACTGCACAGATAGTCAACTAGGGTTGTCATATTTCACAAGAAAGTATTTTTTCACATTTTTTTTTTAAAGTGTCACAGTTTGCAGGCTTGAAAATGTACATGTTTGTGCCTCAGCACTAGCTGCCATACAATCCGTCCGGACTTGTCCTGGGCCCAGAACTGTGGTAGAAGCTGTCCTTCAGTCTGTTTGTCTTAGCGGCCGGGGTCCTGTACCTCCTGTTCGAGGGCAGCTTGACAAAGTGTTCGTGCCCAGGGTGGGTCGGGTCCTTGGAGATCTTGGAGGCCCTCCTGAGACAGCGTGTTTTGTACAGCTCCTCCAGAGAGGGGAGGGTGGCGCCGGTGATCCCCTGTGCTGTTCTCACGACTCTCTGTAGATCGCTTCTCTCCGCTGCCGTGCAGCTGTGGTACCAGTTGGAGATGCCGAAGGTGAGGATGCTCTCCACTGCGCCGTGGTAGAAGGCCACCAGCATCTCCTGCTTGCTGTGTTGTTTCTTGAGGCATCTCAGGGTGTATAGCCGCTGTTGTGCCCTCTTGATGGTGCCTTTAGTGTTGTCCTTCCAGGCCAGGCCAATATTAGCTGATTAGGTCCCTTAGGGACCTTGCAGGAATATAGGGTGAATATGGTCAGTGTTTCCTGCACAGGGGGAACGTTTAGCTGTTGATGGATTTCTTCCAAACTGTTTGGAAATACTCAAGCACATACAGTATATGTGAATGAATTGCATGTACACATAATGGATTTATAATGCCTTATTTGTTGAGAGATTTGCTCTCATGTAAAATGGAGGTCTTTCTTACAGGCAGAAAAGGGCATATTTCATCACGGTTACCAGATGATGTCACAGTGGGGAAGTTTGTTTGCATATTCTGTGATGTCATAATGGTGTGTTACACAAAACGTCCTCCAAGTGTAATAAAATTCCAGACGCAGGTCGAGAGGCAGAGAGGAAAGGTGCCTTCACTGTTAAGATGGTGAAGAAGAACAAACGCAGGAGACTGGTGCGCAGGAGACCGGTGGTGCGCTTCAGGAACCGCCAAAGGAGGTGGGCTCGCAAAATAGAAAGGAGGGCCTTGAGGAGATCAGGCCGTAGATCAGGCCCAAGAGATATAGATATGCATCACAAAGCGGCCGAGCTCCCGACCTCTGTGTCTGCAGCAAAACAGACTGAATATGCTGTGGAACTGGGAAAAGCCACCCAAACGTCATCACCTGTAACCAGCTATGAGAGTGACGATGACATGATACCAGACTTAGTGAACTTTGATCAAGCCAAGCAAATACTTGAGTCAATGTCTAGGTGTGACAGTGACATTCTTGTCAACACCAGAACGCCCAATGGAGAGCTGCTTGTGGACAGGGGCACACAGCCTTGGAGCGACACTCAGGTACCCAGCGCACTCCGACGCAGCCGTCGTCTGATTCAGAGGCGACCTTCATACCGTGAAAAGGTAAACGGAACGGAGAGAAGCGTGATGGGTCTTAATCAGTTTTCACCTCCTCTCACCGGGAAGGCAACCGGATCCCAGCTCCGCATCCGAAAACCGAAATCCAAGTCTCAGCAAGGATTAAACTCTGCCAAGTGGCAGAGCGGGGCCTACGGAGAGCAGGACGGAGAGAGAGTAGCCTCTTTTGGAAATACGCCTATATGGAATTCTTTTTTAGGAATGTCAGAGAACGCACAGAGGAGTAACAGGAAAAGGAGACACTGCATGGGGGAGAGTAAAGACGATGAAATGCAGGACGGAGAGAGAGTAGCCTCTTTTGGAAATACGCCTCTATGGAATTATTTTTTAGGAATGTCAGAGAACGCACAGAGGAGTAACAGGAAAAGGAGACACTGCATGGGGGAGAGTAAAGACGATGAAATGCAGGACGTGCCTAAGACCAGAAAAGTGTCTGTTGAATTATGTGTTGTTCTATGATTTATGAAGGATTGGTAGGCTACAACATTGATCAAATTAAACAATTTGACAGCAGACCATCTTTGACTCATCATTACAATACAAATGTTAAGTGACCCACTGTACTTCAAGGTACCTCTTAGGATTATGAATGCAATTTCAGTCAAACTACACTGTGATTGGTATCAAGTAGGACTTTGAAGAAGGTTCTCCCAATATTCTCTGCAAACAAAAGGACAAGAGTTTATTCAAGTTTATTTCAATGTAGCCTATCAACAACACTTGTTTTATACAGAAATGTATACAGTAGGCCTTTCTTTCACAGGATGTGTTCACATACACTCAATTCTCCCGCCAAAAATTAGGTAAATCATCCTCATGTTAGCGAATCCCTCAGTGCTTTTTAAGGGCCTTACATCATGGCGCTGAGGCTGCATATGGCGATGGCTGAAGGGATAGTTCACTCTCAATAGGTGGCTTGTATGATTTAATCGAACTTATGTTACCTGACATGCATTGGATTGAACGCGATCTCCATTTTTCTATGATAACTACAGGGTAACAAGAAGCCACTTGCGTTCACGGTACAATACATGGTAGCATACTGTACAATACATCACATTACAACACATGGTAGATGTTGCATTTGATTTGTAGTTCTTTCCGATTTGTAGTCTTTAGGACTTGTAGTCCTCGCCATATTTGTAGTTCTAGCCAACAACTGTCCTCAGCTAACCTCGACTGAACAGCCGTGGCCTCAACTAATCTCAGCTCACGAGTCTAGTTCTCAGTATTTTCTTGGTTACATTTCAACATTAGTCAACATTTAATACATACTCCAGATTACTTTGATTGTGGTTACTTTGTTGTAATAAACTGGTTACATTATACTGGTTAGTAAACAATCATTATCAATGGTTAATTTATAGCCTAAAGTGGTTACATTAGATTAACATTAATAATATGTCTTTGGTTATATCTGATCACTTAGTAGGATATTTACCATATCATATGGACACAGATCATATATGGACACCTGCCACCTCTAGACCATAACGCCCCCAGATGGCCTAGCAGGTCAGGGGAAAGCCATATCTCTCGACAGCATGTGTGTGGGCACATCTGCACAATTTGGGAAGAGTCCTTTTTTAGCCATAAGCCACAAGGTCCTGACCAGGGGCGAGTTTCCCTGTAAAATCTGTTCACACATGCCCGTTAGGCCTACCAGGTAAATGCCATGGAATTTACTGGAAAAGCTCTTATGTTTGAAAGGGGTTATAGTCTGTGTAGGCTACTGGTAAATACATTTAGGCTAATAACCAGTAAATCAACCCATTGTTTGTGTTTTAATAGGGTGTGTAATGCAAAGCCCATTTTTCATAACTAATTCGGATGAAAGCTATTGAATGCTTAATTTGTCTTCGACAATGTACAGTGAAGTGAAGTTATGAATACTAATCTCAAAGTGCAAAGTAGTTCGACCAAAGTTTCTGAGGTTGCTTAGCAACGTCCACATAGTTGCACGCACTGACCTGCAACTTCTGAAGAAAAGCAGCTTGTGTGGTGACTATTATGTTTGTGTTGTGCTAATAATTGTAGATCCACACAGGTATACAAACTGAGCTCCGTTTACTGCCATGTGCCATTCATTCTGACAACACACACACACACCGTCGTAAAGCTCTAACATACGTACAGAACGTGACGTCGTAAAGTGCAACAAAGTGCTGCAAAGACAAATTTCGTACATAACATTTCCCCCCCCTTTCCAAAACTCAAACAACTAAAGTACCAGTCAAACAGGAGTAGGGCCTGAAGGCCTATGTGTGAAATTTAGTGACATAGTCCTGGAGGTGTGCAGGGCGAGCCCGTTCCCGCTGTGGCCTATCGACCTCCCCCCTGGGCTGTGACCCTGCGAGGAAGCCAGGGTTAGGTGGAGGAGGGTGAGGAAGAGGAACAGCAGGTAGAGGCTGAGCGAGTGGAGGCCACATAGGCAGTGGCTGCGGCGGAGCCTGGGGCGGCCTAGCTGCCCTTAGCAGTACAGGACTCGAGGCCTTTGAGACAGTTCTATCTGTCTCTGCTGCACCGGCTGCTGGCAGCAGTGTGGCCGTGGCAGGCCCAGGAGGACCAGGCACCCTCCGCAGTCGGCTGGCGTGCCAGCGGGATCCGTCGCTCAGCAGGAACGTGGCTGGCCCCAGCTGACGTGTCACCTGAAGGGGCTGAGACCAGAAAGATGCCATCTTGTTATGTCGCTGGGGCCTACGGGCCCGAACCCAGTCGGACACCTTGATGGTGGTGGTCTTTACTCCACGTTTCTTGTCGAAGCGTCGCTTCATCTCCCCCTGATGTGTGGCCACTGCTGCTTGAGCAGCATCTCGGGTGCTGCCTGCTGCAGGTGTCACTGCATCCCGGGACCTGAGTCTGTTCAGTGGCAAGTCCATCTCACGGCCAAGCATGAGGGATGCTGGAGAGGTCTGCGTTGTTGCATGCTGATTATCTCTGTAGTGCAACAGTGTTTGGTTGAGTGCGGCCTGGAATGTGCACCCCTGGAACAGATGTGCTCGGATCCCATTTTTAAGGCTTTGTTTGAAACGTTCCACCCCCCCATTGGCCTGAGGGTGGAAGTATGCCGTGCGGATGTGCTTGATCCCCTTGGTGCGGAGGAAGTCTGGAACTCTGCTGAGATGAACTGGGGCCCATTATCTGTGGTGATGGTGAGTGGCAGACCCCATCTAGCAAACAGGCCATCCAGGATGTCAATAATGGTCCGTGTTGTGACCGTTCCTGCTGGGACCACTTCAGGCCATTTGGAGTGGAGGTCGTATGCCACCACCAGAAAGCGTTGGTGGTGCGGGACCCCTCGGACATGGATCTCTCCACAGATATCAAGCTGGAGATGCTCCCATGGGCGGGGCGGCCACGGGGTAGGCTGCAGGGGTGTTGAGGCTGGCAACCCACTTTTCCCGCTGAGCAGACATGGTGCACAGTCCTTGACCATTGTTTCGATGTCTGGCCACCACACCAGGTCGCGGCATCGTTGCTTGACCCTCACTATGCCCAAATGACCTTCGTGCGCCATGGACATGACACGCGCACGCAGGCCACTTGGGATCACAGTGCAGAGGCCCCTGGAGACACAGACGTCCCCCCAGCATGAGAGTTCGTGCCGTACTCTAGCGAACGGGGCCAGATCCTCCGGCACCCGTGATGGCCATCCGGTGCGTATGTAGGTGCGCAGGGTGGATAGCAAAGGGTCCTGTTCCGATTCCCGCTGCAGCTCCTCTAGTGACACTGCTGTCTGCAGGGGCCCATGCAACATCTGGATGAGCTCTGGCTCTGTGTCGTCATCCGGAGAGACAGTTGGGGTGGGGGCCTCGATAGACCGAGAGAGGAGGTCGGCCACTACGTTGTCCCTCCCCGGGGTGAACCTGAGCTGGTAGTCATACTGCCTGAGCCGCTCCCCCCACCTGTGCAAACGGAGAGGCCTGTGCCCACTGCCTGAGGCTGTAGTGGCTTTGATGGCGTAGGAAATTCATTCGTGGCGGCCCGCCACGAATAAATGCATATAGAGGAAACACTGGTAATGGTTTGATTTCAAATCCAAACTGTTGGAGTATAGAGCTAAAAGAAGACAAAGTCTTTCCAATAGTTATGGAGGGCACTGTATATCTGAAAATCTAAGTCAAAATAGAGGACAATGCCTTTAAAAATTCTGGCGGTTACAGTCCACGTTGTATGTATTTGTGTAATTTTGGTCTCTGCCTTATCCTAGAATGACATTTAGCAAGTGATCTTGCATTTGTACATATCCATTTCTACATTCCATTGTGATTGTGGCATTAAAGTTCATTCTTTTTTCTGTTCAAACAGCTGTTGCTGCTACGATTGTGTCGGTAGCAGTTCTTGCTTTCGTCGTTGTTGTGTGTTGGAAGAAACGAAAGCTCTGTGAAAGGACAGGTAAGTTGAGGCGATTGTGTCAAAGTTCTCTCTACACTGCATAGCACACCGTGCGTTTCACTCAAACTGTGATGACGGTGATGCCAAAAAAAGCTGTCAATGAAATGCTTAGTCACACTTCCTCTGTTCTAGGAATTCATAGTCCAACTGAGATGGAGAAGGTTGTGGTGGTGAGTCAGCTATTTATTTGCTTATATGCAAAGTCATCAAACACTGCATGTGTTTGGAACAATGTGACGTATGGGAAATAAGATATGTAGAAATACATGTATGTTTTGCATAACAAAAAGGAAGTGTTAGAGCAATGAAAAAATAATAATACATAACAGAAAGTAAAAAAGGAACATTCTGCTCCATCCGAAACACATCTTTCTCATCTCCCAGGACGACGGAGAAGCAAACAACCTGTCGACGGAGGAGAGGCAGAACGGGCGGAACGCGGATCTGGATGACTACCCTCATCTTCGCCATCCTCTCTTGGAGCAGGCGGGGCAGCAGGCGGTGGGTGCCAAAGCCTCATCCGCTGAGGATGAGGACAAAGGCTTGGGCGACAGCCTCTCCAACACCGCCAATTCCTCCCAGTCCAGTCTGTCTCCACCGCCCTCCGCCCCCCTCCCCAGATCCTCCTCCCCACGCCCCAGCCCTGTGTTGCCGAGGCAGCCTGACACTAGGGTGAGAGCAGCAGTACAGGGCATGCTCATTTACTTACCTTCGCCCTTCCCAAAACTTCCCTCTACCTTCTAAAGCCCGGCCCAGATACTTTTTGGACGGTTTTGACATGCTGTTTTATTGATCTGAACTACCCAGTTTTAGAATGTGTCCTGTCACCGTCTCCGAGATCTCAAATCTTTGCTTAAGGCCGAAGATGAATCAGTTGCAGCACTTGTGTTGACAGTGGGCTTGTTATAACTAGCTTTCTCGCTAGTTGGATCACTCAGATAATGCAAACAAACGTATTTTGTTTATGCGATGGAAATCCGGCTAGCTTGCAATGTCATTTCAGTTAAATCAAATCAAATCAAATAAAATGTTATTTGTATAGCGCATTTCTTACAAGATGCAGTTACCTCTTCTACAGTTGTGATCAGAACTTTGTGTCACTGCGTTTCATCTCAATATTGTAAAACTGGGCAGTTTTGTCTCTTCTCCTCTCAGCTGTCGTATCTGGACCGGGCTCAAGTCTAAGCCTTTTCCATCCATCTCCTCATAGATGCCTTAGACCTCTAATCTGGGTCTCGTCCGACATTCAGCTCATTCTTGTTCCCGTATGCTCCATTTAGGCTGCTCTCACACTGCGCTTGAGTGTTGTATGTCAGTGCAACACATTTGTTTTATGCCAGGAAAAGGCACAGTGTTAACTGCCTCTTGCACATGATCTGTTTGTTGTAAGAAACAGTTGACTAGTGTTGAATATTTGACGACAGTAGAAGTGCTTTAAGTTGCAAGAATTTGACTGATACACTTCATTTTGTAAACTGATACACTTCATTTTGTTGTTGTTTCTTATCTTTGTAGGAAGAGGTCCAATTCAGAAAACTCGTTCCTTTGAATGGTAAGAGCACACCTTCTATAGTTCCATGGTTTTAGACTTTTTAACCCTTTAGTCACCCTTTACTTGTGCTCCATAAAAAGCATTTATTGTGTTATTTTTAATTTAACCTTTATTTAACCAGGCAGGGCCAATAAGAACTAATTCTTATTTACATTGGCGGCCTGGCAAAAGACAAAAGCCTCTTGGGGGGTGGGGGGGGAGGGGCTGAAAAGAAATCAGGTTATATGTTAAAAACAAACAACACACGACATCCAAAATTCCAGCACAGTTAAAAGAGTAAAAACATACGTACATCTCCACATCTCCTCCACTTACAGTCACAGCATCAAGTTAAAGGGACAGCATCACACATCCATATAAACCCGCACAACATTAAGCACAGCAAAAAGCACACTAACAGCATTAGAGAATTAGCAATACATACACACATTTACACATATACACATTTGGACAGACACAGGAAGTCAAACAGGCATGCATGGGACAGACAGTAAGCAGCCAACAGGGGGGGGTTGGAAAAACAGTTGCATGTGTCAGTGAGAATGGTTGGGATATAATGTCTGAGTGTTTTAATGGAGGCTGTATACCTTTTGTTTCCAGGTGACGAGTCCTTGAAGAAATGTTTTGAATTGTTTGAAGAGATAGACGTCCGCTGTCACAACAGATTCTTCAGGCACATCGGACTCCACGATAACGCTATAAAGAATCGAGATCACCTTCCTCCTGAAGAGAAAGTTTATGAACTATTGACAGTGTGGATGGAGAAGGTGGGCATGAAAGCCGACATGAATGACCTCATCAAAGCATTGCTACATTTTAACCAAAGATTATCAGCTGAAAATATTATCGAGCAAGCCATTAAAAATGATTATTATGAACGAAGAGGAATGAGCGATGAATCTCCCAGTGTCAGTTCTAGGGACTAGAACTTCTTTACAAAAGGGAAAAAAAAGAAAGAAAGAAAAAGGTGCAAATGGGGAAGACCTAGGTAGGAGTTACAACCGAGCCCCGTTACAATGTGGTTAAGCGTTCTCAGGTACTTGCTCTGGCAAATGTGTGTGGGCACATCTGCACAATTTGGGAAGAGTCCTTTTTTAGCCATAAGCCACAAGGTCCTGACCAGGGGCGAGTTTCCCTGTAAAATCTGTTCACACATGCCCCTTAGGCCTACCAGGTAAATGCCATGGAATTTACTGGAAAAGCTCTTATGTGTGAAAGGGGTTATAGTCTGTGTAGGCTACTGGTAAATACATTTAGGCTAATAACCAGTAAATCAACCCATTGTTTGTGTTTTAACAGGGTGTGTAATGCAAAGCCCATTTTTCATAACTAATTCGGATGAAAGCTATTGAATGCTTAATTTCTCTTCGACAATGTACAGTGAAGTGAAGTTATGAATACTAATCTCAAAGTGCAAAGTAGTTCGACCAAAGTTTCTGAGGTTGCTTAGCAACGTCCACATACCCAGCCAGCACGCCCACGTGGGTCCCATATGGTTTCAAGGTGGGCTAACCCATATGGGCCTCATGTCGGCAATGTTAGCGGGATCCACTTGGGTCCCAACTGGGATGCCCATGTGGGCTTTAGGTGGGTTCTACCTGGGCCCTAGGTGGGCCCCAACTAGGCAAGTCTATATGGGACCGAGGTGGGTCCTAACTGGGATGCCCATGTGGGCTTTAGGTGGGTTTTACCTGGGCCCTAGGTGGGCCCCAACCAGGCAAGTCTATATGGGACCGAGGTGGGTCCTAACTGGGATGCCCATGTGGGCTTTAGGTGGGTTCTAACTGGGCCCTAGGTGGGCCCCAACCAGGCAAGTCTATATGGGACCGAGGTGGGTCCTAACTGGGTTTGGTTGTGCAATGGTTCCTTTGATTTCCAATGTGGGTCCTAATAAGATTTAAATATAAATAAAATAGATTAAGCAGTATTTGACATGAACCGTGTTAATTCTTGTAAACACACCTAAAATAAAAATTGGGTATAACATTTTACACGTCTTAAGTTTTACCAGGATGAAAATAGACAATATATATTTTGACAAATTTATTAAAAACAATATTACAACAAGATAATAAAAATACAATGAAAATAACAATGCAGCAGTGTAAAGGTGCAGGAAAAGGCACACATCAAATGTACAGGTGTACATACAGTATATACATACAAATTGTGTGTTCAGTTCAGTTCAATGCAGTTTAGTTCGGTTCCTAAGTATTCCTGTGTTCAGGATACGGCAATTAACTCAGTGACTTAGTTCAGTTCAGACACGTCCATACACTCAGTACACTCAGTGACTCAGTTCGGTTCGTTAGGTTCAGTTCAGTTCAGTTCTGTTCAGTACAGTACAGTTCAGTTGCAGTTACAGTAGTGTTCCTGAAGTTTTCGTATGTTCAGGTCACGGCCGTTCACTCAGTGACTCAGTTCAGTTCGGTACAGTTCCAGTTCGGTGGGGGTGTGGCAGGGTAGGGGGGGGGGGGGGGGGGGGGGCGGAGGTGGGGGGTTGGTGGTGATGGTGGGGGTAGTGGTGGAGTCACCACCCGCCACCCTGCCCCAAGCCTGCAACCTGCAACCTGCTGCCCACCGAGCAGTTGTACAGTTTAATGGCTGATGGGACAAAGGAGTTATTGAACCGCTTCGTACCTGCTGGCAGTGCGATGAGCCACCAGCTGTGGCTGCTCTTCCGCCCCGCGAGGATGGGGTGGTGTGGTGTGGTGTGGTGTGTCCAAGCAGTGCAATAAAAAAAAGATCTTGGGCCCTCTGTGCGTGTCTCTTCAGCCTTTCGGTTTTAATCCCCAGTGACAGAACCAACCACAGGGCAGCATTGTAGAGAAAGAGAGACAGAGACTTTGCCTACTGGGTTGGTGCATCATCCAGTTGTAGAAGCTGTGTCCGAGGTCTAACTCTTTTTCCACCTCTATCGCGAGCTCCAGTGAACCACTTGGAGAGAGCCTTTTCTGCATCCTTGTGGTTGGTTTCTTGAGTGAGGGCATTTTTCTTTAGTCCCCCTAATAGAAATGACAAGAGGCCAACTGTTAGAAATTATAGCATTATGGAACTTTCTTGAGTGACATCAGTTTAAATGTTTTGAAGATTTGTTGTGCCCCGTTTCCATTGCTGTATATACTGTCTTTGCTGTGGCATACCTTTTATTGGTATACATCAAATGTGTTGCCAAATTAAAAATGTAAAAGTTAGACTGAGCAATTCAACACTCAAACTTACCATATACTGTATGACATCATAAAGGCGCATTTCTCTGAACTTCCTCTTGCTGTGACGTCCATGAAGGTTGAACTGGACTGCCAGATAATTTGAGAGGAGGTACGGCATCATTCTTCTGGTAGCATCATCCAGTGAAGTACCTCCGATATCTCCAACCATGGCAACCTGAGTGCATGGGGGGAAAAAATCACAGGAAGGAAAAGCTGTAAGTGCCCAATATAAAATAGCCAGACCTGCTAGACTAATGTCAAAAGAGAGTGACCGTGGGTGCACATGACTGGATTGAAGGAGAGAGGAGGGTGAGCTCTCACCCTCACCTGAGAAGAACTGGACGATCTCCTCCTTGCTGCAGCCGAAGGGCAGGCCGCGCAGCCGCACCAGGCCGTCCCCCTCCGTCTCTGGGCAGTTGGGACCAGTGTGTTTCATCACCCAGTCCATCTCCACATTGTTCGACTTAAACACAGACAAACACATAAACATGTCCTGAATTAACATCCAATCATGCAACCGGTAGTCTCTTAAACGAGAGCGGCCAGCTGCGTCGATCTGGCAAGCTAGACTATAAAACCTATGTTTTTAGGCCATACCACCTCCTTACTCATGGTGAAGTTGTTAGTGATTAGTGTATTGATGAATATGCATGAAAAAAATAAATAAAATAAATACCTTCCACATATCTGTGCCCCAGGGTCTCTCTGTCTTTCTTGACGGCGATCTTCAGGTCGTCTTCGGTCTCCAGCTCAACGAACGCCTCTCCGCTGGGCCTGCCCTCCCGGGTGTAGGTGAAATGGATACTCGTGCCATTGTTTGCAACTTTACAATCTGGAAGACAAATCAACAGTTGTTGAATTTTCCCCACACACACACACACACACAAATGCCTTTGAAGAGTCTTAGTAGATAATCAGTGATAGGCTAAATCTGTTGAATGAATGCCAAAAGCTTAGTTTTTAGACGACTAAAACCAGATTGGTGTTCATAGTAGAGTATCCTATCTTCTCACCTGAGAAAAACCTGGAGACTTCGTCCACAGCGCAGGACCAGGGGAGGCCCCGCACGCGTACCACAAACCCTTCTCCATCAGCCATGATGGTCGTGTAGTCTGGATAGTCAGCCCTGGGAGACGCACAAGATCACACAATGTAGATGAATGAATGGTCTTTATTGTCATTAATACAGTACAGGTACCATACAACGAAATTTGGGAGGGGGGGCTCCCCTGGTGCTAGGAAAAAAATACTAAAACAAGGGAAAAGAGCTGGTTTACATAAATAAAGGCTATGTACACTATCCACTATACTATACTATACAAATAAAACACTGTGCTGTACTCTATGCTATGCTATAAATATCCTAACATTTCCTATCTCTGAACCTTATGTGCACGAGGGTTGTCATATTGCACATAGTGTTATAGCTTAGCTAACATACAGTTGGCTGACTGGTAGCCGAGATCATCAAATGCCAGATCATGGTCATACTCATAAAGATCGTTGGATAGTGTGCAAATTGCGTTTGACTAATGCATATGGGGATACGTGAGGCTAACATACTCAGGCGCCATTTCAGAGGCAGAGCGCATCATTAAAACAGTCCTGGGACTAAAACCATTGGGACCAGCGTGGATCTAGTCTATTTGCAGAATGCACACGCGAGTATGCTGATTTGCAAAATAAACGACTGGCCTTTCCCCACGTTGGTTTGTTTGTTGATATACGTCGACCCATGATTCATCCAGATTATTGAGAGTACATTCTCTGTCACGACACAACATGTCTACAGTGCATGTGTCGATGAGTGTCCTCTGTACACAGGTCACATGAGAGCTGAGGGAGTCAGGACGAGCCCCCTCTGAAACCTCAGGTCAGACACCAGGGGATCTATCTCAAGTTTCAAGTTTATTGTTACATCACATTACACAAGTGTAAGAGAGTAACATTCTTAGGCTTCGGTTCCTGACATTGTGTTGCAGCACAAGACATAAGGCAATAGACATAATTCAAGAAAGTAACAGTAGTACAGGACATACATGGAGAAAAAAAATGGGCATAATACCAGATAAAGGTGACAATAGTACAGATAAGACAGAATACACTAGTGGTGCAACTAGTGATAATAGATCGTTCAGTAGTAAAGTGGCTAGGAGCTTAAGGTTTCTGTAGTCCGTTTACATGGGGTGTGCTTGGGGAAGATAGTCAATTGTCTACTACAGTGGGCTTGATCATGAGCCTGATCGATCACATGTTTCTTTCAGCTGTCTCAGAGCTCCAGGAAGTGTCCAAAGAACACACTCCGGCCAGCAGACGGTGAGAGATGAGAAAAAGAATTCAGTGAACATTATCTCTCTAGAAAGAGGATGAGAGCGACTGAAATATAAATTGAATATTAAATATAGTTTTTTTTTTTTTAAGGGGGGGTTAGTAGGAGTGGCTTGACATCTATGGCCCTGTCCATAATCCCAGGTGCCATTTTTTACATTTTGTCAGGGTGTAGAGGGCAAGTAGCAACGTGTACTAACATTTTCATGTCAAAAGTCAATTCTTAGAATTGTAACTGATGGCTAATGGGTGAAGATACTCTACCTAATAATGGTGTGTGTGTGTGTGTGTGTGTGTGTGTGTGTGTGTTTATGTGTGGGGGGGGCAGGTCTCCCATAGAAGAGGAGGTGGTGGTGGCTATGGAGGACATAGTGGAGGAGTGTGTCGACCTCCCTGAGAGAGAACCAGAGCTCACCCCTGAGAGCCTGCTGAGGTAAATGTCGATGGGTCCAACTGCATTTTTCACAATCAGTTAGTTGATGGATGCTAAATGTCATTTATCGATCGTGCATGCTATATTTATGCTGACTTAAATTATCTTGTTTATTCAAACTCGTATCTATGTCCACGATGTAAAATAAATAACTGTAATGTTTAGACCACCTACTGCCACCTGGTGGTAGACTAGATACACTGTCAAGAGTCAAGACCCGGTCATGCGCGGTCTGGAGTCAGTCAATGCATATGCTGTAATGCGAGCACGTCGAATAACTAAAGAGTCCAATTGATATCCAGTGTGTGTCTCATCATTTATACATTATATTCTTGCTACACGTCAGAATATCACAATGGCGACGAGGATTCAAAGTGGAAACGCCACCAGTGTCGATTTTTGAAGGAGGAAGAAGAAGAATCCGTCCGGAAAAGTCGAAGTGAGTAGTTAGCTAAGCTACCCAGGCTAACGATAGCATCATGCAGTCGGCATTTTCGGGCCACATGGCCATACAGCCATTCGACACAGAAACCGATCCCAGTTCGCTTGGAACGCGATGGAACAAATGGATCAACCGATTTGAAAATTACACCGTAGCCACAAACATCACTCAAGAAATAAGGAAGAGGGCACTGCTGCTTCACTTAGCTGGAGAGAGAGTCCATGATATCTACGACACGCTGGCTGACGACAGTGATGACTATGAAAACACAAAAACGAAGCTCCACGGATATTTCTCACCGAAAAAGAACACACAATACCTTGTGTACAAGTTCAGACAAGCCATACAGCTTCCCGGTGAGTCTTTAGACACATTTCATACCAGACTGAGGATGCTAGCTAAAGATTGTGAATTTGCAGATGCAGACAGAGAAATAGTCGCGCAAATAATACAGAGCTGTACCTCAACACGGCTGCGCAGGAGAGCGCTCAGAGAGCCAAACATGACTTTGACTAATATGTTAGACCTAGGAAGAATGTTAGAGATCTCTGAACAACAGGCAGAAAGCATAGAAGAGAAGGCTGTCACCGCAATTAATGCACTGCATCTCAAGGGCGCCAAACAGCAACATGCAGCATACAGGCGCAAAGAGAAGAGCTTGCAATGTAGAAACTGTGGAGGAAATTATCCACACGAGGGTGACTGTCCAGCCAGAGGGAAGGACTGCAGGGCCTGTGGAAAGCCTAACCACTATGCCAAACACTGCCGTGGTCAGAAATTAGCACATCAAAGCCAAGAGGAAGACACAGCTCACTACAAGCAGCGGAGCACTAAGAAAGTGAACCAGGTGACAGCATGCTCCGAGACCAAATCAAGAGACTCATCAAGTGGAGACGAAAGGTATGCGTATGTAATCAACAGCACAAGTATACAGCAACCCCAGACCAACATCAAGCTGAATGGTGTCAGTGTTAAAATACTGATTGATTCAGGAGCAGCTGTCAACATAATTAATGAAGATGTGTTAAACACACTTGACCCAAAGCCTATGCTCAGCACAGCCATGATCAAAATATTTCCATATGGGTCCAACAACGCTCTACCTATCATTGGTAAATTTGCATGCAAAGTACAGGCTACTAACAAGCGGACAGAGAGTGTGTTCTACGTTCTCAGAGGCGACGCCGGACAATCTCTGCTCAGCTACGCAACTGCCAGTGAACTAGGGCTGATCCAGATCATCAATATGGTGAACACGCCGCCAGTGATGCCACCCAGTGGGCGTACTGTCGCAGATGAACTCGTGCAGAGCTACCCAGAGCTTTTCACCGGAATCGGAAAGCTGAAAGACTTCCAGGTGAAACTGCATATAGACCCCGACATCCAACCGACGTGCCAGCCGCACAGACGGGTCCCTTTCCATGTCCGTCAGAAGGTCGAGGCGGAGCTTCAGAAGCTGGAGAACGACGGTATCATTGAAACTATATCTGGACCAACACCCTGGGTTTCCCCGATCGTCACACCACCGAAGCCAAAAGACCCTGATCAAGTCCGAATCTGCGTTGATATGCGTCAGGCGAACGCAGCAATTCAGCGAGAACGACATATCACCCCAACAATGGACGATGTAATACACGAGCTGAACGGTGCCAAGGTATTCTCGAAGTTGGACCTCACAGCAGGCTACCACCAGCTCGAGCTGCATCCAGAGAGTCGTTACATCACAACGTTCACAACACACCTCGGGCTAAGAAGATACAAACGGCTGAACTTCGGTATATCATCCGCCGCTGAAGTGTTCCAGAACGCCATCTGCCAGACGCTGCAAGGTATACCGGGCGTGAAGAACCTCAGCGATGACATCATCATCTATGGCGTCTCTCAGGAAGCACACGACGACACTCTGAGAGCAGTGTTTAAAAGACTGAAAGACAGTGGTTTGACACTCAATCGCAACAAATGCGAATTCAACAAGCAGCGCCTTGAATTCTTTGGGTTCATTTTTTCTGCCGACGGGATTTCTGCAGATCCAAAGAAGGTGTCAGCCATTCACGACGCCAGCGACCCCAAAGATCCAGGTGAGATCAGAAGTCTTCTGGGCATGGCCAACTACTGCGCCAGGTTCATAAAAGACTACTCAACCATCACTGCACCGCTCCGTGGGCTCACGAAGAAGGACGCTCCGTGGCAGTGGGGCAGTGATCAAGCTACGGCACTCCAGACGCTCAAGGACAGCCTGACGAGCGACACAACAATGTCATATTTCGATCCCAGGAAGGAGACGGAGCTCATTGTTGATGGAAGTCCGGTGGGGCTAGGCGCCATCCTCTGTCAGAAAGGAGGAGGGGGAGAGAAGCGCATCATAGCCTACGCCAGCCGCGCACTCAGCGATGTAGAAACGAGATACTCGCAAACAGAACGTGAGGCCCTAGCCATCATCTGGAGCTGCGAACATTTTCACCTGTATCTGTATGGACATCCATTCACCATGGTAACCGACCACAAACCATTGGAGATGATATGGAATAACCCGAGATCAAAACAACCTGCACGGATCGAGAGATGGGGCCTCAGACTACAGCCGTACAACTTCAGAGTGGAATATAGAAAAGGAGCTGACAATCCAGCTGACTACATGTCTAGACACCCCCTCCCGGTACAGTCGTCACAGAACACAAGAGCATCCAAGGTTGCAGAGGAGTACGTTAACTTCGTAGCACTTCAAGCAACACCCAAGGCGATGACACTACAAGAGATACAGCGAGAGACATTGAAAGACACAATCCTGCAACAGGTCAGTGCACACATCATAAATGACTCATGGCGTTTCATCACAGACCGCTCACCAGGTGCTGCTGCACTGAAACCATACAAGCTCGTCAGTGATGAACTCACAGTGTCCACAGGTAACGACATCATACTGCGAGGCACCAGGATTGTCATACCTGCAGCTCTACAGCAGAGGGCGCTGCAGATTGCTCATGAAAGCCACCAGGGCGTAGCTAAGACAAAGGCCCTACTCAGAGAAAAGGTATGGTTCCCTACCATAGACCAACAGGTAGAGACCATCACCAAGACCTGCCTCCCATGTCAAGTGAACACTCCAGTCACCCAGACCGAACCACTCAAAATGTCTGAGCTGCCAGACGCACCATGGCACAGTGTTAGTGCTGACTTTTATGGCCCACTCCCATCGGGAGAATATCTGTTAGTTATAGTCGATGACTACACACGATACCCAATTGTTGAGGCTATTCGATCTACCTCAGCAAACACAGTCATACCAGTCATGGACAAAGTCTTCTCCATGTTTGGAATCCCAAGAGTTGTTAAGACTGACAACGGACCTCCTTTCAACAGCAACCAGTTCGCTGAGTTTGCCAACTACCTAGGGTTCAAGCACAGGAAGATAACACCTCTATGGCCACAAGCTAATGCCACAGCTGAGAGATTCATGCGCACCGTCGGGAAAGTAATCAGAATCGCCCAGATGCAGAGGATGCCATGGAAACAACAGCTGCACGTCTTCCTGCGTGAGTACAGGTCCACTCCCCACAGCACGACGAACACGTCACCTGCCGAGTTACTATTCCAACGGAAGATGACCACCAAGCTACCCTCAGCAGACACAATCACCATCCCTGCTGACGAAGAGATACGCAGAATCGACAGAGAGGCCAAGGCAAAGATGAAAGCTCTTTCAGATGCTCGACGACACGCTACGCCTTCTAACATCAAGCCAGGAGACACCGTCCTGTGTCGTCAACCAAAACAGAAAAAGCTTACTACGCCTTACAACGCAGAGCCGCTCACAGTCATCGATGTCAAAGGTTCCATGATAACAGCTGGAAGAAGTGGTTACACCACCACTAGGAACAGTTCATTCTTTAAGAAGATTGTCCGAGACAACCCAGACACTCTAATGGACTTAAGTTCAGAGGTCAGTGAGGAAGTAGGCCCAGCTACGCCTCCACCCGCACCTCCGCCGAGGTATCCAGTTAGGGAGAACAGACAACCTCCCGCATACCTGCGTGACTTCGATTAAAGAGCAGGAGTACCAAAGGACTGTTAACATGTTCTTCTGAGTTAACAATGTTCCAAGTTAATGGGCTGTTATACATCTATATAAATCTGAGAACAATAGACTGATTAAAGTAACACAAAGAATGTATTTTGATTTGCTACTTTGTTGAGAGCCATGTTTTAGTTCAGGAACCAGTGTATGTGCTAAATGTTATGCACTTTATCATTTATTTTAAAAAAGGAGTGATGTAATGTTTAGACCACCTACTGCCACCTGGTGGTAGACTAGATACACTGTCAAGAGTCAAGACCCGGTCATGCGCGGTCTGGAGTCAGTCAATGCATATGCTGTAATGCGAGCACGTCGAATAACTAAAGAGTCCAATTGATATCCAGTGTGTGTCTCATCATTTATACATTATATTCTTGCTACACGTCAGAATATCACAATAACCATTTCATAGGTCTGTGTTTGAACTGTGAAGTTAGTCATGTCAGTTTGCCTGTGTCTCAGCATCACTGGAGATCGCTGGGTGTTTTGTTTTGAAGTATTGAAGCATTACAGTTGCCAAATGGTGGTATGTGAATTTACTATTGCAAAGTTTACATTGAACAACATTATCGTGAGCAGTGGCAATAGCCCATGGCAACAACTGAGAGGGGATGAATGAACTCAGCAAGGTTGTTAAATGAATGAAAAAACACGGCCACATGCATTTTTTAATCTCACAAATACTGAGTACTTGTAATGGGGTTTTTCGATTTGTCGATTAGATATCTTTGTATCGATGCGGAAGTCCGTGATTGACTGATAGATAAATGGATCAACCTTACCCGTCCCTACCGAGCACCCTTCATCAGAGAACCACAGGTAAACCACTATCAATGCTACAATAAACACTCCTCTCTCCTCTTCTTCATCTCCCTCTCCAGAAAGGTGTCATTGGAAGAGGACTTCCACTCTCTGCTGCCCCCTGATGCAGACCGCAGTACTGCAGCTCAAATGTTCTTCCAACTGTTAGGTGAGGAGTTGAATGACTGAATTGATGATAGAGTGCCATATAATGGCGTGTTAAATTGGATTTAAATCTGAAGATTGCTCCCCATTGCTGTCAGGATTGCAGAGTCTCTCCCTATCTTCTGCCATAGACTTCATCTTTTCAGGCTACACCTTAACTGTCCCTCCTTAAACCTCTGAATCCCCCTGTTCAGTTTCTCAACTGTATATTACCAAAAAAAGGTGTCCACTAAATTCCAAAAATGTAAATGGAAAGACTGACTTTACTTTCCACTTCACTTTTGGCCCTGAAAAGTGGGCTGACCTTATTTATTTTAGAATAGAACTTTGTTGTCCAACCAAAGATGGACCACTGTTTGGGGCTCAGCTCAGGCATTAGACACTTGTAGGACTACATGGGGTCGGTCTTCTGGTTCTGGTGTGTTCTGACCTGTATGCCACTGTGTTTGTCCAGAGCGGGTGACTGGCAGAGAGCTGGGTGTGTGTCAGGGGCATCCCTACGGCCCCATCACTGTCATCCCCTCCCACTCCACCCGGACAGCCTGAGGTACAGAGTGGGACCTGGAACCCTCTCACTGACGCTACTGCTTATGTTAAGGTCACCATGGTTACGCGTCGTTGGCTTTGAATGTTTCTAAAAACCGGAATTAGTTGTTTGATTATCACGTGTTTCTTTGTGTTGTTATTCTGCCAGTTGTGTATGTCTGCTGTGTGTTTCAGGCACAATTTTACCAAAACTGTTGTGAATACATAAATAATAAAATTGTATTAATTTAAAGCTATGAGAGGTTAGTAGTAGTAATTCTGTTATCTTAAATACAAGATAAAAAAGAATACAAGATACTTTCATTTTCACACAAACCAGTTGGTGGATTTAGTTTTCATGGGAGCGCCACATTCACATTCACCTTCACCTCACCATGAGAGCAGACAGTCCAGCGGGGCTGGAGGGGTGGGAGGTCAGTGTGTGTGTGTGTGTGTGTGTGTGTGTGTGTGTGTGTGTGTGTGTGTGTGTGTGTGTGTGTGTGTGTGTGTGGCTCTGGAGATGAGTGGTTGAGGGGGTCAGTGACAGTGTGTGTGTGTGTGTGTGTGTGTGTGTGTGTGTGTGTGTGTGTGTGTGGCTCTGGAGATGAGGAGTGGTTGAGGGGGTCAGTGTGTGTGTGTGTGTGTGTGTGTGTGTGTGTGTGTGTGTGTGTGTGTGTGTGTGTGTGACTGGAGATGAGGAGTGGTTGAGGAGGTCAAGAAGAGTCAGAGGGAGGATAGCCCGGCCCCAGAGGGAGAATGAATGAATGAATGAATGGTCTTTATTGTCATTAATACAGTACAGGTACCATACAACGAAATTTAGGAGGGGGGGCTCCCCTGGTGCTTGGAAAAAGACTAAAAACAAGAGAGCCACGGGTAAAATAAAAAAGGGAAAAGAGCTGGTTGACATAAATAAAGGCTATGTAGTATGTACACTATCTACTATACTATACTACTATACTATACAATAAAACACTGTGCTGTACTCTATGCTATGCTATAAATATCCTAACTTTTCCTATATCTGAACCTTATGTACACAAGGGTTGTCATATTGCACATAGTATTGTTGCACATTCATTTAAAGTGTCGCAGTTAGCAGGTTTGAAATGTTCACAGTTGTATTTCAATATTGCACTTATGTTTACAATCTAGTAGCTGCCATCAAGTTGTCTAGATTGTCCAGGGCCTAGAACCTAGGTCTTTGCTGTGTTCAGGGCCTGAATGGCCCTAGGGTAGAAGCTGAGCTTCAGTCTGTTTGTCCGTGCGAAGAGGGAGAAGAGGAAGAAGAGGAAGAGGAGGAAGAGGAAGGAGAGGAAGAAGAGGAAGAGGAGGAGCCCAAGGCTGGATGCTGCTTCTGTGAGTCTGCTGACGGGAGAAGGCTGTAGGGTTGATACTGCACGAACTAGCTAATCCTCAACATTACTACAAGCATCAATACACTAGGAGACACAATGTAATCCTTGAAAAACCATGAAGTCTGTGTTAAGTTAATGTCTCTCTCCCTCCCTCCCTCCCTCTCCCTCTCCTCCTCTCTCCCTCTCTCCTCCTCTCTCCCTCCCCTCCTCTCTCCCTCCCTCTCTCCCTCCCTCTCTCCTCCTCTCTCCCTCTCCTCCTCTCTCCCTCCCTCTCTCCTCCTCTCTCTCTCTCCTCCTCTCTCTCTCTCCCTCTCCTCCTCTCTCCCTCTCTCATCCTCTCTCCCTCCCTCTCCTCCTCTCTCCCTCCCTCTCCTCCTCTCTCCCTCTCCTCCTCTCTCCTCCCCTCCCTCTCTCCTCCTCTCTCTCTCCCTCTCCTCTCTCCTCCTCTATCCCTCCCTCCCTCTCCTCATCTCCCTCCCTCTCTCCTCCTCACTCCTCCTCTCTCCCTCTCTCTCTCTCCCTCTCCTCTCTCCCTCTCCTCCTCCGTCTCTAGCGGCTGTCTTCAGGAGCATGGCGTCGGCAGTCGGCAAGGGGCTGTGTAAGGGGCTGTGTGAGGGGCTGTGTAAGGGGCTGTGTGAGCCCTTCAAGAAGGCCTCAAAGACCCAGAAGACACCTGAATGTCTGATTCACTAAATGTGTTTAAAAAAAAAAAATTAAATTCTGTGCATTCAACCTAATGTATTCCTTGTAATTTTAATTAATTTAATTTTGCCATTTAGCAGACGCTTTTAATCCAAAGCGATTTACAATTACGAATTACAGGGACATTCCCCCTGGACACTTATAGCCCTGGAGTAACTGAGGGCTAAGTGCCTTACTCAAGGACACACTAGTAGTGGTGTGGTTTCAGGCTAGATTTGAACTCACAACCTTCCGATCACAAGTCCAACTCACTGTCCACTAGACCACCACTACCCCTTGTCTTTTGTCATTTCACAGTTGGATTTAATCATCCACATTACCAGAGTGATTCATTGACACCGAATAGGAAATACTCCTACATTTACTCCTCACAGCCACCAGAGGGCGCTACCACTACACCATTGTGTGTCTATAAACATAATTATTTCATGTGTTTCTACCAACATGTTTTAGTAGGAGATGGCAATTAGAACGTATTAAGGCCTACATGTCTTAATAACCAGGGTTCCCTTTAAGCACACATTCAAACAGTGATGTTAGTTAGGACTATGGAGCAATTCTTTAAGGTAGTTGGTTAAACCAATAGGAGCATAGCTCCCCTATGGGGCGGAGCTCCATGAAATAGAACAGCGTAAATCACAATGTTAGAGGTCTTTTATGCTATTATGAGAAAGTAAAAGTATTTTTGGTTCGGTATGGAACTGTGGCGGAACAATAGGTAATTGATGGAAACACTGAAAGTAGCAGTCTGGACATAATGAGTAGTCGACTGTTCCTGAGATCTCCTTCAGCTGGCTCAGTTGTCCTCCATCTTGTTTTTCAGAAGTAGGAGGGGACAACTCCCTGTGAACTGAATCTCCTACAGGCGCTAATATGGGGAAATAACAACATATTAAATAAATATGAAAAGGTGTTCCTGTGGAAAGGCTATCATATATTAAGTTACTTATACCCTATAAACAATTTAGTATAGGTAAGGTGTTGCCCTCTCTGATGGTACCCATATCTGGTCTGTCCCATAGACTATCAAGGAAAACCCCCATTTCAAAGATACAGGGCCTGAACATGTTGTAATCTGTGTATCTGTAATCTGTTGGTTTTCAACTCTAGCTTTTGCCCTAATCAGCAAACCTAGAGGTTACAAATGTAACACAGGTTCTCTGAAGGAGATAAGGGAGACCCTCACAATGGGACACGCATTCTGTATACCTATTCACTGAAACCCTCAGAAACCCTCTTCACTCACACCTGGACAAGCTGAGGAAGCCTGCAGGCACGTAGCCCCACCTAGTGCCCAGCCTATAAAGGCTTATGCATAACTCATTTATATATATATATATATATATATATATATATATATATATATATATATATATATATATATAGATAGATAGATAGATAGATAGATAGATAGGTAGCAGTGGAGGCTGGTGACTTCCAGAATTGAGGAGGCCAAAAAAAATTCCGCTTGCTCGCTTCACTCGCGATGGAATGTTCCCTGTTCTTCTTATCTGTCTTTGTTAAAAATTATTAATTTGTGTTTGGTGGTACTGAAGGGATTGGGACACTCTCAGGATGGTGGATGAAGCAGCTTTTATTGCCTGCACAATGGGTCATCAAATAAACAAAACAATTGGCATGAATCTCTGGTCCGCCTGCAGCAGCTATTGTCCCTTCTGCTCAGGCTCACAACATTCACCACAACATACTACATACAATCAATGACATGTCAAAAGCACTCAAACACTATGTCAATCAGACACACAACATACAATTCAGAACAATACTTCATCCATTTCTAATATTTATCCTGCAGAACAGCACTCATACGCGTGTGGCGGAAAAAGGTACTACACGGAGGCCAGGCCTCCTGTGCCCACCCATTTTCAGTGATTTGGCCAATCACATATTGCCATGAAAAAAATTGCATTACATTGACTTCTATGAGAAACCACTTTCCGACAGGAGGCCTGGCCTCCGTGTAGTACCTTTTTCCGCCACACGCGTGTATGAGTGCTGTTCTGCAGGATAAATATTAGAAATGGATGAAGTATTGTTCTGAATTGTATGTTGTGTGTCTGATAAAACATATAATTATTGCTTTTTTAAATTGCTCTCTCTTTTCTCTCAAATTATTGGGGAGGCCAGGCCTCCTCCACCTCTATGGAGGAGCCTCCACTGGTAGATAGATAGATAGATAGATAGATAGATAGATAGATAGATAGATAGATAGATAGATAGATAGATAGGTAGGTAGGTAGGTAGGTAGGTAGGTAGGTAGGTAGATAGATAGATAGATAGATAGATAGATAGGTAGGTAGGTAGGTAGATAGATAGATAGATAGATAGATAGATAGATAGATAGATAGATAGATAGATAGATAGATAGGTAGGTAGGTAGGTAGGTAGGTAGGTAGGTAGGTAGGTAGGTAGGTAGGTAGGTAGGTAGGTAGGTAGGTAGGTAGATAGATAGATAGATAGATAGATAGATAGATAGATACACAAATGGACAAAAGTATGTGGACACAATTATCATCTGGGGCTGTTTTCATGGTTTGGGCTAGGCCCCTTAGTTCCAGAGAAGGGCTATCTTAATGCTACAGAATACAATGCGATTCTACAGAATTGTATGCTTCCAACTTTGTGGCAACTGTTTGGGGAAGGCCCTTTCCAGTTTCAGCATGACAATGCCCCCATACACAAAGTGAGGTCCATAATGACATGGTTTGCCGAGTTTGGTCTGGGAGAACTTGACTGGCCTGCACACAGAGCTCTGACCTCAACCCCGTCAAACACCTTTGGGATGAATTGGAACGTTGACTGCAAACTAGTCCTTCTCGCCCAACATCAGTGCCCGACTTTATTAATGCTCTTGTGGCTGAATGGGAGCAAATCCCCGCAACCATATTCTAAAATCTAATAGAAAGTCTTCCCAGAAGAGTGGAAGCTACAGTACAAGGGGGGGGGGGGGGGGGAGTAGACTCTTAGGAGACACAGTATAGGCTAGATCCTCACAAGAATCAGATAATAACACACAAAATGTGATACGATGTAGCCTACGTCACGTATAGGGTCTATACTTCCTCAACATGTCTAAATGGTTTACTGCTGCTTTATTGACTGTGCGTCATTGTGCCTTGACTGTGTAGAATGACCTTGGAATATGAAATATGAAGACAAAAGCTCTAGTGTCGTATTGATTGGATCCTCTAATGAGCTCCTCAGTCTGGATGTGTTTTACCTGGAGTTGTAATTAACTAAACACCGTTAGGCGACAGGCCCACTCTCAAGAGTCATGGTCATTATTATCCCCCTCAAACAGATCAGGCATCTCAGTCCAGTTAGGGTGTAGTAACATTCTTCTACCACTGAGTGGCGCTGTCACCCTACAATGATAATAAATCTCTCAGCGACCCACGCAATAATGTAAGGGTGCACACAGGGCCACTGCGTTGCGTTGCGTTGCACCGGAAGTCATTCATCTCAATGGGGCCGTTGCGTTGATCAGTTGCGTTGCTCTGCATTGCGTTTCTTGACCGTCAGGGTGCGGCAATCAGTAAAAAAAAAATCAGCTTTTTGCGTTGCGTTGGATCCGTCAAAACAACCGGAAGTATCGAATCCCAGCTCGCCAGATCCGGATATGGCTGGGGCGCACACAGAGAGCGGCATATTGGGCGGCCGCTCTCGAGGGCGGTATAGGAATAGTTCCGGACAAGGATCCGTCGCGCAACAGCGCCCCCGGGGTGCCGGAATAACGGTGCTGGGCTCGAGGAGCCAGTCAGCTAGTCTGCCTGGCGATCTCCTCTGGGGCTGCCGGCCACGGGGGTCGTGGGGCGGATCCTACGCAATAGGCAGGGGATAATTGGATGCTAGGTTGGGTTCAATTGGCTACCAAATTGGGTGAAAAATGGGATAAAATCTGAAAAAACAAATAAAAAAACTAAAAAAACAACCGGAAGTAGTTTCTTGCCCTGGAGCTCTCGCCTCAGATTTTAAATCCTCAATTTTGGCCGCCATTGGCTAAAATCTGTAATTTGGCTCTACAACTGTTAATATGTCATTTTATGAAGTTTTTATGTTTTCAGGCGAGAAAGTAACTATATATATTCACAAAATGTGTCCAGTTTATCAAAATAACCCGTTTATATATCTGATCTGACGTTTTTTCCCCCACTTCTGTGGGAAACTTCGCTAGCAACACGAGTAGAGCTTACCGTCTGCATCGCACGTTGAAGTACGTCAAGTCCATCCCACCAGGTTGCGCAACGCAACGGCCCTGTGTGCACCCGGCGTGATCAGAAGTTCTGATTCAGAACGTATCACTACATAATCTTGTAGTCACAATGTTTTAACATTCCGCACATAGTCAAGTTCACTCACAGAAGTTTTGACCTGCCAGAATATACTCGACTCTCTAGCGAAATCCGTTTGTCACTGCGTTTTATTAGTATTCACAAGTATTCACGATCAATAACCATTATTGATTGTTCTTCATTAGGTATTTATTCCTCCAATGCATCAGAAATTACATGTTCAGTATAATATTTTTGATATGTGTCTATATTTTATAGTTACTTGCTGTTTTAACTCGTTGGTTTTTCATGTTTCTCCCTCCCTTATGTTACCATGACCACAGTTAATATGGAGGGTGGTTATGATTATGAATTCCACAGGGAGGTAACTTGAAACAATAGTCAGGCACAAATGCACAGGAGATAAACTGTTAACACTTTAATGTGTGTCTCCCTCTTTTGCAGAAAAAGCTCATGAAGGCGTTCATGTTGCTGAAACATCCGGTGGAGGTCCCCTCCTATATAACAGCTAAGGACATGAGGAACTGGCTGTTAACGGAGAGGCCCTTCCTGCTGGATGAGTGAGTGATTTCTTTTTTTGTGATCAATTTTTTATTATTATTTCAGGGAATAATACAAGGGAGTGGTAACAAAAACTTAAACTCAGGAGAGAAATACAATGACAAAATTCAAGTACAAATACAAAATTCCCATAAACCTGCTGGCTATGTCTATGAAGTCTAAGATCCACCTCTGCATAATCAAAGATGAGTGAGAGATTTTATCAAACTGTATAGATAGGTTGATATATTCTATGGATAGCAGTCTGATACATTATCAAACTGTATAGATAGGTTATTCTATGGATAGCAGTCTGATACATTATTTTATTCACATGAAGGTATGATGACATGGCAGAGAAAGAGCCCAACTTACAGCTCCATCTCCTTGAACTTGTAAGTAGCCTACTAGGACAACACATGAACATGTTTACTGACATACCCAGCAATAACAGGCAGTAAATTCATTTTATTAACATATTAGTGCCCTGACTCTCCTGCAAGAAATAATGTGGAATGTTGTGCACAGCTCTGGAGAGCCGAGAGGCTCCTCGGAATGGAGAAGATGGAGGAGGAAGTCCGCAGGGAGATCCAGGATGAGCACCGCCTCTCACTGCTGATGGGCAGAACGGTATGACAACACAACACACTGCTATTTCCTGGAGACAAACCTCAAAGTGATTGCTTGAGTCAACTCTCTGTCTGTCACATGAAGGTAACCATGGAGGGGATGGACCTGTTCCTGTGCAAGACCCGACCGGCTGCGGAGGAGGCGGTCAAGAAGATCCTCCTTCCTGTCCTCGCCTCACTCCTGAAGGAGGTCACTCTCTCCAGGGTATTTCGATTGGTTGGAGATCTCTCCCCAGAGATCGTAGAGATGGCCTATGAACATCTCCTGGCTAGATAATACAGAAGCATCATGCCTACTGTAAATGGACTGCACTTATACAGTGCCATATTCCAAAACGCTTTACAATGGCCTCTCATTCACCCATTCACACACACATTCACACACCAATGGCGGCAAGGTACCATGCAAGGCGCTGGCCCGCTCACTGGGAGCGATTTGGGGTTCAGTGTCTTGCCCAAGGACACCTCGACACGTGGCCAATCAGAGATTGAATCTCTGAACCGGCAACTTTGCGATCATTAGACGCCGGCTCTACTTCCTGAGCCACAGCCGCCCCATACTGTAAAATCTTATTTCACTTAAGAATGGCATCACAGAACAAGGCATCACATTACTGCAGTTAGGATTTTAGATAACAACATACAGGCATATATTATATTATTAAATATTATTTATTATAGATATTTTATTTTTATTTTATAGAAGTGACCTAACCCTAACCCTAACCCTAAATCCTTAACAGAGAACAGGTCAGAGGCCAAACTGAAGACCTCCACCATGGAGAAGACATGGGAGGCTGCTGCTGCCAGGGACATCAGTGGGCTGATGGAGAATGCAACTGCCTCTTTTCTCTCCCAGTCTGGAGAGGAAGTGCCTAAAAAGTATGTTCTCTCTGCCATCACCAAGGCCATGGCCCAAAATAATTAAGACAACAAAATTCTGTTATGAAAATATAAAATCAGTGCCCTTTGCAGTGACGAGATGATGCATTAAAGTTAAGTGTATTACAAATGAGCCACGATCACAATAACATTAATGTTTTCCTGTGTAAGACACTACAGGAAATAATGTGTTGCTGTTCCTACTCTTAGACTGCTCTCCTCTGTTTGTTTACAGCCCTCAGAGCTCATGGCTATTGATTCCAGTGGTACGTTACTTTTACTGTTAATTTTCTAAAATCGCAACGAGTTAACATCATAAAACAAAAACCCTCACACCAATCATTGTGTCTAAAGTAACAGTTGCATTAATCATTTAATAAATGGAAGAACACTCAAGTATCTTGTCCTTCCTTCACAGAGGATAAAGCCACCAAACTGAAGACGAAGAAGAAGAAGGGAGGAGTTCGGAGGTTCTTCAGACGCGTTTTCAAAATGATTAAGTGCATAGAACAAGAAGACCACTGAGACAGCCCCCCAACACACACACACACACACACACACACACACACACACACACACACACACACACACACACACACACACACACACACACACACACACACACACACACACACCCACACCCCCCCACACACACACACAGTGGCTGTTAGAACAGGTGGCATAATTATAATGAATTAAAGAATGCTTAAAAAAAATATTGTGAACTGTAGCTACACGGACAGTTCTTCACCCTTTCACAGTTGTCACCCTTTTTACATAACATATAGTTAAAAGTCCCAGTGCTGTTATACTGTATATCGTAACTCATGGAATGCCTCTTGTCCAATCAAATTACTTGGTCGGAACTAACTGTTGTATATATTATTATCACTTTGGTTACAGTCACAGATATTTAGATTGTTGTATCTAAGGCAAGTAGAGAAAGGCGATTGGTCAAAACAGGTAATCCCACATCTGATTGGACCAGAAGGTAATCTCATCGCTGATTGGACCAGTAATAACCAGTAGTAATTCAGTCTTTGTCAACAGCGGGAATCTCCTCACTCGCGGACTTTCCTGAGGGGATTTAGGAGAATCATCACATAGTTTGAAACCCGAATAATTCATTCCGAGATAGCTACCGACCAACCCCGTTTCCTTTGCAACGTTGGCACTTTTGTGAGAGTGAGGAAATGTTTTATTATCCTAATGTTCTTCGACGTCGCAGTGGCTGCTTTTCCACCATTTGGTAAGTCCATGACAACATATAGCTAGCTAAGAGTTTAGCTTGATGCTAACAACCTCACTGAAAGGGATCTAGCTCATATAACTCAACTGGAAACTAAAGCCTGCACCTTTTCAGTTCAACCTGTGAGGAATAGCTGGATATGTATTTGTATGTAATACCGCTTACATTCTTTGGGAAGAACCCTGATGTTACAATGCTGTTGGCTGTTCCATCTAGTTAATGTGATGTTCCTAGTGTATTCTGAGGTAATGAAACATAGTTAATGTGATGTTTCTAGTGTGTTCTGAGGTAATGTAACATAGTTAATGTGATGTTTCTGGTGTATTCTGAGGTAATGAAACATAGTTAATGTGATGTTCCTGGTGTATTCTGAGGTAATGTATTCTGAGGTAATGTAACATAGTTAATGTGATGTTCCTGGTGGTATTCTGAGGTAATGTAACATAGTTAATGTGATGTTTCTAGTGTATTCTGAGGTAATGTAACATAGTTAATGTGATGTTCCTGGTGTATTCTGAGGTAATGTAACATAGTTAATGTGATGTTCCTGGTGGTATTCTGAGGTAATGTAACATAGTTAATGTGATGTTTCTAGTGTATTCTGAGGTAATGTAACATAGTTAATGTGATGTTCCTGGTGTATTCTGAGGTAATGTAACATAGTTAATGTGATGTTCCTGGTGTATTCTGAGGTAATGTAATATAGTTAATGTGATGTTCCTGGTTTATTCTGAGGTAATGTAATATAGTTAATGTGATGTTCCTGGTGTATTCTGAGGTAATGTAACATAGTTAATGTGATGTTTCTGGTGTATTCTGAGGTAATGTAACATAGTTAATGTGATGTTTCTAGTGTATTCTGAGGTAATGTAACATAGTTAATGTGATGTTCCTGGTGGTATTCTGAGGTAATGTAACATAGTTAATGTGATGTTCCTGGTGTATTCTGAGGTAATGTAACATAGTTAATGTGATGTTCCTGGTGTATTCTGAGGTAATGTAACATAGTTAATGTGATGTTCCTGGTGTATTCTGAGGTAATGTAATATAGTTAATGTGATGTTCCGGGTGTATTCTGAGGTAATGTAATATAGTTAATGTGATGTTGTTGGTGGTATTCTGAGGTAATGTAACATAGTTAATGTGATGTTCCTGGTGTATTCTGAGGTAATGTAACATAGTTAATGTGATGTTGTTGGTGGTATTCTGAGGTAATGTAACATAGTTAATGTGATGTTGTTGGTGGTATTCTGAGGTAATGTAATATACAGGCATGATAATCGCTCACCTTTCGGCGAAATTCGCCGTTTTGAATCCAAAATAGACATCCATACTTTTTTTCATTTTTTTTTTCTTTCAATCTTGTAATTCTGCATGTGACCACCACTAGAGTACATCTAAAAGAAATCAGATATGAGCACATGGAAGCTAATTTTTCCACAAAAAAACCTTTCCGCCGGGACCGCCTAGCAGGTTCCGGGTCTCGTATCCTTCTCACCTTTTTCACCCCGACCCATTTTCATGCCTGATCTGGGTGGTTTTAGGTTGGCAGCCACGAAAGGAACCAGAATAACACGCAGGGAGCTTCTGAAGGTCAATGTTGGGAAAACATGGTATGTAAACCCCCCCCCCCCCCATCCCCTCCACTGTCTGAGGGAATACGACGTATTGATTTAGCATTATGGTTTTATTGAAACTTCTGTCACAGCAGTACTAATTCTTGTACAGACCTTTCTGATCTCTTCAGACTACATCTTACCTGTCCTGCATTGTAACTGCCAATGGCCCCTGGTCATAGCATAGATTACTTTCTTGTAATGACTGATGCATAGATGATTCACTTACTTCAGACAAATGTATTTGTGTAAGTCGCTTTGGATAAAGGCATCTGCTAAATGCTTAATGATGTACATTGTGTGTCAGACTTTACAGTACAGCATGAGGCCACCAGACATAGGTTTAAATAACACATGTTATATTTCAAATATCTGTGCTTGACTGATGGCGCCTGGAGCAATTGAACCATTGTTGAATAATCCCCAAAAGTGCAAATCATGCCATTCAGGGACTCCAGACAGGCTCAAGTAAACGCTCAAGTATTTGAAAGGATTTCAAATAGTATTTGACCCAGGTCTGAAGGTCACACACTGGTGCTTTAGATCAGAATCTTTGATGGGTGTGTGTCTGATATGTGTCACGTTGATCCTAGTGATGACATCATGGACTATGTGATGGTGCGGGTGCCTCCCCTCCAACCAGGCCTCCCCCGGCCCCGCTTCTCCCTCTACCTGTCTTCCCAGCTCCAGTACGGCGTAGTCATCGTCTACCACCGCCAGTGTGCTTTTCTTCTGGGTGAGAGAGGGAGGGAGGGAGGGAGTGGGGCTGGGGGAAGGCAGGGCATTTTATGCCCTGAAATGAAGGGCATAACAAATGTCATTGTGGAAAGAACTGCTGTCGATACACACAGAAATGAGAGTAAGGTAAAGTAATACATCAGTCACACAGTACCTTGACCTCATGATATACTGTAGTAACTTCCCTGCTCTTTTCCAGATGAGATTCAGCAGACCATCGAGCGCCTGCTGCGTTCCAAGATACACATAAGCATCGACTTGCCTGAGCCTGACAGGTCAGGGGACACACATCATACATGCACGCTTACACACACACATACACAATGTCACCCACACACCTGCCCCAGAGTAGGCATTTACCATCCTCTCCCCTCAACACACTCAGAGTAAAGGGTTCGTTTTAGCCGTACTTCTCAGAAGTTCTCAAAGCTAAAAAGGGAAATATTAGTTTATTCGTTAACGATCGCGGTTAATTTGGCAAACCTTTACGCGGTAAAAAATTATAATTATAATACGCGAATGAATCATATTACCACGGTATATACAGAACTCTATATTAGTTACTGGGTTCAGGTTGCAATCTCATCTGGAGTCATGGGTTCAAATCCTGCTTCTGACAACTTTGTTTTTTGCTTACATGTTACTAAATATGAAATACGGTGGAAATACACAGTAGTATTCGTTCAGTGGACCACTGACCAACAACGAGTGTTGGGTCATCGGAAATCTGAAGAGCCGCTCGTTTTGTGTGTTTGAGCTAATTCCCCTTCCTCTCACAAGGCTAAAGTACGGACCCCCCTGGGGTCCCAAGGGTTAGGGTTAGGCCCTACCAGGATTAGGGTCAGGGTTAGGGTTAGGTTTAGGGTTAGAATCCTTGCGATCGTTCTGGCTCGTAGGGCCTAACCCTAACCATAACGAATTACTAAACCGAGGGAACAAATTACTAAACCGAGGGAACTAATTACTAAACCGAACGAACTAATTACTAAACCGAGGGAACAGATTTACTTAACCGAGGGAACGGATTCACACATCAAGTAATTTTTTCCTACCATGTGACCCCAGGGGGGCTCCGTACTAAAGTGATCTCAAGAACGAATGGTATACTTTAACCTGTGTCCTTCTTAGTTTATGTAGGAGCTAAAGTATACAGTATTCTGTGATAGCAGTTCGAGAATGAAAACAACAGTGATCAGTTTAAAGAAAGAAACTGTCTGAAAGCAAGACATAAGCAAGACAAACTGTCGATTTCTGAAGTCCTGAAAGTCGGAACAGCGCCACAAAACCAACCAGTGGTCGAACAACAAATAAATAAAGTGTTTACAGGTTTTCGCTTTAACACTAACATCCAAACCTCAAACACAATGACCAAAACCTGAAACTGGTGTATTTTATCTCACACCAATTCTGACAAACACATTTCTTGCCTCTCACTACTAAACCACCCAGTCTTTGCCACTCTAAACCACCCAGTTAACAAAACACTAAATACAATTCTCTACATTTGGCACACACTTCCTTGATAAAATCTCTTGTGTTCACATGGAAAACACTACCATTCAGAATGCTAAACTCAAAACATCAATCACACTCCATATGGGCAAACACCTATTGCATTTGAATTAGCAATCATAGCTTAAGCAATAAGGGCTAAAGGTGAGCTCTCCTGTGTTGAAATATATCTGAAGTATATCAGGGCTGGATTCGTCATGCCAGGCGATACTTTCCCCTCTGCTTGGCCAGGGAGAACATTACCTGTGATGTTGACAAGGTCTTGTGGCCTTTGTGTAGAGTATATGCAGAAGGCTTATTTTTTTCTTCTTCTGTTGTTTGTTCTGTATGAAGAACACTTTACAAATCCAACTGTCATTGCTGAGATGTGTACAGTATTTCAGAATAATAATAAAAAACGCAGCCAAAGTAAAGTAATTAAAAGCTAGGTTACTTTAGGGCGAAAATTATTTAATCAAAAACAACATGTACTATGTTAATTTCATGTGTGTAGTAGTGCCTATATGAAACACTTGATCGATCTAGATCTTGTGTGCAACACTGACTCTTTCAAAGTGAAATATAGGCCCTTGGTATGGCACTAAATTGATGCAGGATGGCAGGTTTTTCTCCAGTGTTTAGAAATGTTGCTGTGGAATTGCATGAAATGTACAAAATATAGATTATGAATCGCCAATGATTCTGTAATAGCTGTTTAGCTGAAATGACAAGACCTAGCAGTGACTACATCTCCGGTGAATTCACCCCGGAGGAGTTCGCTGCTGCCCTCCAGCATCTAAAGCCAGGGAAAGCTCCGGGGCCTGATTCCATCTGCCCGGAGCTTATTCTCCATGCCGCACCCGCCTTGAAGTCCTGGCTGAGAGCGTTCCTCACTTCCTGTTTGCGCCAACTCAAGATCCCCAAAATCTGGCGAAGAGCCCTAGTTGTTGCGATCCCTAAACCGAATAAGCCTGAAGGGGACCCTAAGAGTTACCGTCCCATCTCTCTGTTATGCATCCCCTTCAAGATCCTCGAGCGTCTCATCTATGCCCGCATCGAACCAATTGTCGACCCGCTGCTCCCACGTGAGCAGGCCGGGTTCCGACGCGGGAGGTCGACCGTAGATCAAGTCACCCTTATGACTCAAGACATCGAGGATTGCTTTTCGGCAAAAAAGAAGGCCGGGGCCGTCTTTATAGACCTGACGGCTGCCTACGATACCGTATGGCATCGCGGCCTCTCCTGCAAGCTGCTCCGCCTGCTGCCGGACAGGCACATGGTCAGAATGATCATGGAGCTCATCCGTAACCGCAGCTTTACCCTCACCACCGGTCGCGGACAGCTAAGCAGGCTTCGACGCCTTAAGAACGGCGTCCCTCAGGGATCGGTCCTGGCCCCCCTCCTCTATAATATCTACACCTATGACCTGCCCAACACACTCTCGCGGAAGTACGCCTACGCAGACGACCTCGCAGTGGTGTACTCTGCTGGAAATTGGCAGTCTGTGGAGGGGATTCTGAGCCAGGACATGCAGACACTAGTGGCATACTTCCGGAAATGGAGATTGAAGCTTAGCGAGGCAAAGACGGTGTCGGCTGCCTTCCACCTTAACAACAGGGAGGCTAAACGTGAGCTTAGAGTACACCTAGATGGAACTCCCCTGCCATGTTCCGCTGAGCCAATCTATCTCGGCGTGACATTGGACAGGACGCTCACGTTTCGCCGACACCTCGAGTCACTGCGCAAGAAGTTAACAGCTCGTGTGGCGTTGATGAGGCGACTGGTTGGCTCGGGCTGGGGCGCCGGCGCAAGGACCTTGCGCACGGCAGCCCTAGCCCTCGTTTATTCAACTAGTGAATACTGCGCCCCAGTATGGTGTCGCAGTGCCCACACCCGCCTCATCGACTCGCCTATAAACGAAGCCTTGCGCATTGTGACAGGATGCCTGCGTCCTACCCCCGTGGACAACCTTCCCATCCTAGCAGGCATCCAGCCCGCAGGCCTCCGCCGCATGGGAGCCACAGCACGTCTCGCCTGCCGGGCCGTGGAGCTTAATAACCATCTGCTCCATGATAGGCTCACTATAACAGCGGAGCCCTCCCGGCGTCTCAAGTCGAGACACCCATTTGTGCCTGCCGCACAGGATCTCAGGCAGCAATGCAGAGATCTCAACATCAGTGCGGCAGGATGGGCGGATTATATGTGGCGCGCGGAGTGGGAGGCTAACACCTCCAAACTCCGCGACCACATCCCAGTCGCCGGCGCTGAGCCCCTCGGGATGGACTTGCCAAGGCTATCCTGGGTGAGGCTCAATCGTCTCCGGACCGGCGTCGGGTGTTTCCGCTCATCAATGCACAGATGGGGCTTGGCCCCAAATGCGTCGTGCGAGTGTGGCGCAGAGGACCAAACCGCAGACCATATTATCCTGGATTGCCCGGTGTACCACCCACCCAACGGGATGCATGGTCTGTCGGTATTAGATGACGAGACGATGACGTGGCTTCTGGAGGGGTGTCCAGAAATATAGCCCGGGTGAGCCCCTCAACCAGGTCTCGGGGTGGTAAAAGGGTAGCCCCTCGGCCCCGAGCCTGGTGGAGTGGAGAGGAAAAACAACTACCCATACGCCGAAGAAGAAGCTGAAATGACGGCACTATGGACAGCAGGGTTCTCCCCAGGACTCTTGAACAGTATGGAGCTGGGTTGCATGATCACAACCCGACTCACGTTTATTCTTGTCAAAAGGAACATCATAACTCTTTCACTTTTGCTTTAGTTTTAACAACAATAGTGTTGTCGATCAAAGGTAGTTACTCTATCATTACTAAATGTATAGTTTAATTTGCCTTGAAATGTTTACAGCGTGTGGCAACACCACTGTGTTTTAATCATTCATCTTTGTAGGGGGAGAGCCAATGTATGTTTTTCAAGTATTCGAGGGCTATGCGAAATTATATTTTGCGTAAGGGGAGGGTCGTCAATTTTGGTATTTTAGAGGTTAAATCCATCCGTGTACCACCCCCATCATAAATAAAGATCAGTCCCGTAACCCAGAAACACAACACGCTTACTGTAAGAAATTGTTATCTTCAGGGTAAAGGTTGTGGTTAGGTATACAGTAAGTTTATGTTTGGTTAGGGATAACGTTTCAGTCTAACCGGATGAGCAGCCTATAACCCTACCTGTAGCCTCGGTCTAACCATAAACTCAAACATAAGCTTGTAACTATGCTTACACTTATGCTCTAGTATGAGGACATCTCACCCCACTCCCTGCCTATGTGTCAGACCCACCTGGGCAATGCATAGCAGCCATTTTGCATTTAACATTGGCCCTTTTGTGTCCCAGACTAGCCCTGAACGTGGCTGATTCCCTGTTCCTTCTGGAGGAGGCTGAGGGGGCTCCAGACCCCTTCTTTGGTGTGATGGGCTCAGGAGACCAGCTCCCCAGTCCCTACAGGATCCCTCAGGTACTTTCAACGTTAACCAACAACAAAACATTTTCTCTACTTTAATTAGAGTTAGAATTCAAATTCTCTGTTGATTCATCAAATGTATTTACAAAGCATTATTCTAAGGCTTAGCACACAGAAAAGGTGGTACATTGATTGACCTTGTTTTATGGCGATTCTGTTACTTCCCCAGCCATGGCAGATTATGGCGGCTGTGACTACACAGCGCTCTCCAGTGGTCAGTTCCAGAACCGCATCGGAGGGGGAGGGTGAGTCAATTCCTAGCCAACCTCTACTAGTTGCAACTCTACAAGAAGCTTCTTTCTCGAGTTGCAAAAAAAAAGACACAGACTGAAACAGAAAGTGGGAATAAGGTCAAAATACTCACCAGAAGTTTCCGCTAGAAAGATAATAAGACATGTTAGAGTTGCCCCCCCCTAATATAAGCACGTGTGGATGTGACAGAATGGAATAGGTATATTGCTTCCACTTGTACAATCCTCTAAAGATCTTTACGAGTTTCAAGGGCACACCGTTGCTTCCGGACAGGGCTAAAACATAGTCTGTTATTGAGATCAGATGACAAATCTTCACCAAGAGATCAGCGTCTCTAACGTTGGTACTTTTCCTCCACTCTCCCTTTTTTCTTTTCCTTCTCTTGTCTCTATGTCCCTCTCACCTCAGGTTTTAACCAATCCACGCCAGAAGCCATCACCCTGAAAGAGACGGAGCCGGTCATGCTTCACTTCACTCAGGTGAAGGCGTGGGCCTGGGAGAGGGTTCTTGGATTAGCATCGAAAATTGTCATTTTGAAATTCATTCGTTTGAACTGTTTTTCCATATTATGAAAGTGCAGATTGTAAGCTTTCAAACAATGTGTCATACATTGACATCTGAAATCTAGTTGAAGAAGATATGCTTATTTGAATGTTGGTACCCCTCAAACCAAATACCGGAGAAAGACGCTCTGAATCAAAACACACGCAAAACAGTTGCTAGCTAGCAAGGAACATCACCATGAACACCTAACTGCATTTGTAGCATCACATCACAACATGCTGATTGAACATCAACATGCTAAAAACACATAACTCCACATTATTAGATGATCACACAGTCCTTGCTTTTGCACACGTCCTAAAAGTTTGTTTACAAGCCATCTATCACTTACCTAGTAGTCCATGGCAGATGATGTAGTGAATACAATTCACAAATCATAAGTAACAAACTGTTGTTTGTTATAACCTCAGCAAATATTTTCAAGTCAAGACTAAAAACCCATCTTTTAAATATTGCCTTTAAATGACTCAATAATTAAATTATGATTATACAGTATAATGATTAAAGCAAGTTATTATTATTATTATTATTATTATTATTATTATATCGAGTGGGCTCTTCAACACTTAGAAGTCAACACTTCACATTTATATATATATTTTTAAAAAAAGGTCATTTGCGTGACGTGAGAATCGCCGACATACAGACCTTTTCACCAGCAACATTATGTGACACGTTCTAATGCTTTGGTCCTCATATCGGCGACCAGTCAAAATGTTCTGACTTTTCTTTTGAAACACGGAACTATGTTTCAACATTGTTGAGAATCACAACACAAACTCGCTAGTCAAGCCAAAATACTGCAACGCAATGGATTCGGTGAGTAATCCCCACTGCTACCTAGTTAAACTATGACAATACTTAGCAGGCTCACAAAACAAGCTGCGTTAGTTGACTAGTGATGTGTCATTTATTTTTCAACAACGAGGAATTGTATTCACATTTTTCTAAAGAAAAGTCTGATCATTACATATGAGGATCAAAGCATTAGAACATGTCACATATGTGGTCTAGTAGTGGTCACTACTAGTCACTAGTAATAAAATCATAATATGAATAATTGCACTCCCAAATGGACAATTTCAAGTATTCGTTGTAGCCAACATTTTAGGATATTGCTTTTTTGGAAGGGGGGGGTGGTATTGATAATGGATGGTCAGGGTTTTTTGGCCCACAGTTAACCACTCAGGGTTCATTTTGGCCTACCAAGCCAAACACACGGGCACTCCTGCACTGAATAATTGACTGATACCACAGTCTCCCATTAACGTTATGGGATCAGACCAGTGGGTTCTTGGCCTGATAACAACAGTAGTCCCTTACCTGATGCAACATACTTAAGACAGAAGAAATACACTGTGCAAGGACTTTGCCTTGGGTCTTCTGAATTCCCCCTTCAGAACCTGGCTGCCACCTACCAGAGCCGAAATATCAAATCGCCAAATCAGAAACTACCCAACTCGAGATCCCCAAAACAAGAACAGCAAGATACAAAACATTACCCATCCCATTCTTTACAGGTCTCCTGAACGCCAAATAACGTAGGATGAACGTTTTAGCCTTACCCACCACCGCCATAGACTGTGCTGAATAATAAATCAAGATTCACTAAGTTATTAGCACTGTTTTTATCCAAAATTGTGTTTTATATTTTGATGTTGTATTTCGTTGATGTTGACGTAAGGATACTGTTCCCCACTGAATGGCTCAAGACAAGAGTGTTGAGCTGGGTTTTTTATGGTTACTTATCTCTCTCTCCCTCTCTCTCTCCATCAGTTTGAGGGAGCGGAGCTAACTGAAGCCACAGGCAGAGTGATCGACTTGCTTCTGGAGCAGCCAGACCAATTCGACTGGGGTAAGAGAGATGAGAGAGGATAGTAGGATTCTCTAAGTAATGACAGGCGATCGATATGGACATTTGTTAGCGTGAAAGGAGTGAAAAGTTGTGTGTGTGTGTGTGTGTGTGTGACAGACGCAGAGATTGAGGAGAGGGAAAGGGAGAGAGAGGGAGAGACGGAGAGAACAAGGGACCAGGAGGGAGCCATGACATCTATTGACCAGTAAGTCCCCTGGGACCCTTTCACAGGCGGATCTTACTGCCACAAGGGCTGTGGTCACTGTTCAAGTCCAGCTAGGACTTGAACAGTCTTCATTTGTGTTGTGTGTGTTTTCTGATTACAATAAATGAGGAAGCTAGATGGTTATTAAGATAGTACCCACCATTGTGTGTGTGTGTGTGTGTGTGTGTGTATGTGTGTGTGTGTGTGTGTGTGTGTGTGTGTCTGCATGTCCAGGCTGAAGGACACGGTGGTGGTGGGGGACAGTGTGTGGCTGCTGGACAAGGAAACGGGCCAGCCCATGGAGATGCCACTAGAGGCCCCGTACTCCTCAGAGAGAGAGGAAGAGTCAGAGAAGGGGCCAGAGAGAACACCGGAGAGAGCGCCAGAGAGAGCGCCAGAGAGAGCGCCAGAGAGATCGCCAGAGAGAGCGCCAGAGAGATCGCCAGAGAGAGGGCCAGAGAGAACACCGGACAGAGCGCCGGAGAGAGCGCCGGAGAGCTCTTGTGGAGAGGTGTGTGTATGTGTGTTTGTTTGTGTGTGTGTGTGTGTGTGTTTGTGCTTGTGTGTGTGTGTGTGTGTGTGTGTGTGTGTGTGTGTGTGTGAGAAATGGAGACAGTTACATTCAGTTACAGTCATCAGCCTAGCCTAATAGACTATCTAAGGTTACTCTTCTGCAACTTGTCCATGTGTGTCTGCCATCATTCATACAAAATAAAGTGCCAGAAGGCTTAACTGCCCAGAAAGCAGGAGTTAAAATGTTTAAAGGAAGAACTACATACAACACTTGAATAGCCGTTTCAGTTAAATATTTTTGACACAGTATTTCATATATTGGTGCCAGTGTTATGGCGCACTGTACGGGCAAAGGTATTTGCGGATAAACCCAGCGATAGACTTGGTAATAGTCGTAGCCCTCGTTTCAGCCATTCATATATACACACAGTCTTACCGTCACAACAATGATGTACCAGATATACACTCTGAAGTTCCCAGTGAGTTATGCGGTGAGCACAGTGAAAGAAAAGAGGAAGCACTTTTCTTTTTCTTTTCTTTTTTGGAGAATAGGACACATCGTGAATAAAGAATTTATTAATTTCCAGATTTCCAGTCTTCTACCTGGACACAAACATTCCAATAACTGTTAAATAACACGTTATAACACTTTATTATTAGTAATTGTATTTTTTATTATTATTACAAATTAACAAAAAATGTCAGGTTGGAGAGGATTGGAAGGGCTAGAAGGGAGATAGTGTGCTAGAGGGGGTGGAGACAGTTTGATAGATAGGCGGAAATTTATGTAATAAAGTGTTTGACGGTTGTTTATTTCTTTTCACGGTCGCCAGTTACACGCTTATACTATTACCGTCACAGACTCGCTGTAGTGTCTCAATAGGCCTCATTCATCAACCATGCATACACACAGCTTTGTTTGTAGATGTTTATTTTTTCTCTCCCTCCTTCTCTCTGCCTCTACATCCTCTCTCCTTCTCTCTGCCTCTACATCCTCTCCCTCCTTCTCTCTGCATCTACATCCTCTCTCTCCTTCTCTCTGCCTCTACATCCTCTCCCTCCTTCTCTCTGCCTCTACATCCTCTCTCTCCTTCTCTCTGCCTCTACATCCTCTCCCTCCTTCTCTCTGCCTCTACATCCTCTCCCTCCTTCTCTCTGCCTCTACATCCTCTCTCTCCTTCTCTGCCTCTACATCCTCTCTCTCCTTCTCTCTGCCTCTACATCCTCTCCCTCCTTCTCTCTGCCTCTACATCCTCTCTCTCCTTCTCTCTGCCTCTACATCCTTTCTCTCCTCTCTACCTCTAACATTCCACTCTGCCGCTACATCCTTTTCTACCTCCTTCTCTCCGACACCTAGCTCCCCGAAGTTGTCCCCTCTCCTAAGAGACAGGGTCGCAGGCGACAGCTTGTTTTCGCCGACCCTCACACGCAGATCTCCATGGAGGCAATGCAGTTGCAGATCAAGGACCCTCTTGCTGAGACCATGCCCCTGGTAAGACCACCCACCCTCCTACCAGGCACCAGAGGAATTCACTGAAGGATTGATTCTTCAAATCAGTCAAGTATCTTTGTCTGGGTATCTAAATAGATCTTTTTGTTTTGTTTTAAGGAAGTACTGTTCAGTAGGCTGGTCACAATAAAAGGCCACTCTAAAATGTGCAGTTTTATCACATAGCACAATGCCACAGATGTCGCAGGTTTTGAGGGAGCGTGCAATTGGCAGCAATGTCCACCAGAGCTGTTGCCCGTGAATTGAATGTTCATTTCTCTACCATAAGCCGTCTCCAAAGGTGTGTCCGAGAATTGGAATTGGAAACGACTTTGGAGATGGTTTATGGTAGAGAAATACATTTTCAATTCACCGGCAACAGCTCTGGTGGACATTCCTGGAGTCAGCATGCCAATTGCACACTCCCTCAAAACTTGCGACATCTGTGGCATTGTGCTGTGTGATAAAGCTGCACATTATAGAGTGGCCGGATCTGGCCTGCGGGCCGCCTATTGGTGATCCGTGCTTGAGGAAGTGTAGTTGACCTCTTTGCCTAGTGTTGCTGTCTCTCTCTCCCAGTCCAAGGTGCTGATAGACCCCGCCTCCCGGTCCACGGCCGCCCCCGGAGAGCTCTTCAGCGCCCCCGCCTGCCGTGAGTATCTCATACCTCTACTGAGAGAAACTTGGATGACAAGGTCTGACGTTTCAGCGTACCCAGAGGTAGACATAATGGATCTTTCCCAGCGTATATATGCCACCGCAGATGATAGTGATGATATATTGTGAGTTGGTGGACATTGCGGTCTAGGGAGGAAGTATGCAGTTCAGTCCATGATGGATAGATGGACCCAGGAAGGGACGATTGGACGGATGGGTGGATGGATGGATAGATGGATAGATAGACAACCCTTGTGGCGTTTTTAGAGAGAGCGATCACATAAGTAGATGACTACGATTAAGATAAGACAAGTTTGCTTATCTTCTCTTTGCCCCCACCCCCATCCCTCCTTACCCTCTTCCCTAACACAGCTCACCTCCACCCTGACCTCCTGTCACTATGGCAACAGTGTGCTGTCCTCAGGAAGAAGAGCAGCAGGGAGGGGGGAGAGAAGGGGGGAGACTCTGAGGTCGACGTAGACATGGGAGTGGAGAAGGACAGAGAGAAGAGGGGCTCTGGCGTGAGAGGGGTAAATTCTTTATTTCTGTTGACTATGACCGTATTTGTTTTCATTACGACCATCAATCAATGAACATTAGTTTTTAGTAGGGATGTAACAATGCACTCAACTCACGATTCAATACGATTCACAATATGAGATTGCAGCCAAATTAGGACTATTTCTCAGACAAAAACTACAAAATACGCTTATTTGCACCTCTTCATTGTCAACAAAATAAGGAGTTATTATACTGTATTGTTTGGTTTTGTTGGCATATGGGATGTGTTCAGCTAGGCTCAAATCATATTTTCCAAAAGTATTGCTGCTGATATGTAGTTCCTATCTATATCCATATCTATTTGCATGTTCAAATGCATTGCCATAGTTGACATTTTGATGATGACCCTGCATGCATGCAGAATCACTTCTTCAACTGCATTCCCAATGTCAATGTAGCTAGCTAGTTTATCTGTACACTTACAATAACACACCAACACAGCACCGACAATGCACACTTCAACAACAGTATTGCAAGACGAGTGCATCGAGCTACAACGTTATTCCACCACCGTTCCCCACGTTGGTTTGTTTGTTGATATACGTCGACCCATGATTCATCCAGATTATTGAGAGTACATTCTCTGTCACGACACAACATGTCTACAGTGCATGTGTCGATGAGTGTCCTCTGTACACAGGTCACACGAGAGCTGAGGGAGTCAGGACGAGCCCCCTCTGAAACCTCAGGTCAGACACCAGGGGATCTATCTCAAGTTTCAAGTTTATTGTTACATCACATTACACAAGTGTAAGAGAGTAACATTCTTAGGCTTCGGTTCCTGACATTGTGTTGCAGCACAAGACATAAGGCAATAGACATAATTCAAGAAAGTAACAGTAGTACAGGACATACATGGAGAAAAAAAATGGGCATAATACCAGATAAAGGTGACAATAGTACAGATAAGACAGAATACACTAGTGGTGCAACTAGTGATAATAGATCGTTCAGTAGTAAAGTGGCTAGGAGCTTAAGGTTTCTGTAGTCCGTTTACATGGGGTGTGCTTGGGGAAGATAGTCAATTGTCTACTACAGTGGGCTTGATCATGAGCCTGATCGATCACATGTTTCTTTCAGCTGTCTCAGAGCTCCAGGAAGTGTCCAAAGAACACACTCCGGCCAGCAGACGGTGAGAGATGAGAAAAAGAATTCAGTGAACATTATCTCTCTAGAAAGAGGATGAGAGCGACTGAAATATAAATTGAATATTAAATATAGAATTATTATTTTTAAAGGGGGGGTTAGTAGGAGTGGCTTGACATCTATGGCCCTGTCCATAATCCCAGGAGCCATTTTTTACATTTTGTCAGGGTGTAGAGGGCAAGTAGCAACGTGTACTAACATTTTCATGTCAAAAGTCAATTCTTAGAATTGTAACTGATGGCTAATGGGTGAAGATACTCTACCTAATAATGGTGTGTGTGTGTGTGTGTGTGTGTGTGTGTGTGTGTGTGTGTGTGTGTGTTTATGTGGTGGGGGGGCAGGTCTCCCATAGAAGAGGAGGTGGTGGTGGCTATGGAGGACATAGTGGAGGAGTGTGTCGACCTCCCTGAGAGAGAACCAGAGCTCACCCCTGAGAGCCTGCTGAGGTAAATGTCGATGGGTCCGACTGCATTTTTCACAATCAGTTAGTTGATGGATGCTAAATGTCATTTATCGATCGTGCATGCTATATTTATGCTGACTTAAATTATCTTGTTTATTCAAACTCGTATCTATGTCCACGATGTAAAATAAATAACCATTTCATAGGTCTGTGTTTGAACTGTGAAGTTAGTCATGTCAGTTTGCCTGTGTCTCAGCATCACTGGAGATCGCTGGGTGTTTTGTTTTGAAGTATTGAAGCATTACAGTTGCCAAATGGTGGTATGTGAATTTACTATTGCAAAGTTTACATTGAACAACATTATCGTGAGCAGTGGCAATAGCCCATGGCAACAACTGAGAGGGGATGAATGAACTCAGCGAGGTTGTTAAATGAATGAAAAAACACGGCCACATGCATTTTTTTATCTTACAAATACTGAGTACTTGTAATGGTTTTTTTCGATTTGTCGATTAGATATCTTTGTATCGATGCGGAAGTCCGTGATTGACTGATAGATAAATGGATCAACCTAACCCGTCCCTACCGAGCACCCTTCATCAGAGAACCACAGGTAAACCACTATCAATGCTACAATAAACACTCCTCTCTCCTCTTCTTCATCTCCCTCTCCAGAAAGGTGTCATTGGAAGAGGACTTCCACTCTCTGCTGCCCCCTGATGCAGACCGCAGTACTGCAGCTCAAATGTTCTTCCAACTGTTAGGTGAGGAGTTGAATGACTGAATTGATGATAGAGTGCCATATAATGGCGTGTTAAATTGGATTTAAATCTGAAGAATGCTCCCCATTGCTGTCAGGATTGCAGAGTCTCTCCCTATCTTCTGCCATAGACTTCATCTTTTCAGGCTACACCTTAACTGTCCCTCCTTAAACCTCTGAATCCCCCTGTTCAGTTTCTCAACTGTATATTACCAAAAAAGGTGTCCACTAAATTCCAAAAATGGAAATGGAAAGACTGACTTTACTTTCCACTTCACTTTTGGCCCTGAAAAGTGGGCTGACCTAATTTATTTTAGAATAGAACTTTGTTGTCCAACCAAAGATGGACCACTGTTTGGGGCTCAGCTCAGGCATTAGACACTTGTAGGACTACATGGGGTCGGTCTTCTGGTTCTGGTGTGTTCTGACCTGTATGCCACTGTGTTTGTCCAGAGCGGGTGACTGGCAGAGAGCTGGGTGTGTGTCAGGGGCATCCCTATGGCCCCATCACTGTCATCCCCTCCCACTCCCCCCGGACAGCCTGAGGTACAGAGTGGGACCTGGAACCCTCTCACTGACGCTACTGCTTATGTTAAGGTCACCATGGTTACGCGTCGTTGGCTTTGAATGTTTCTAAAAACCGGAATTAGTTGTTTGATTATCACGTGTTTCTTTGTGTTGTTATTCTGCCAGTTGTGTATGTCTGCTGTGTATTTCAGGCACAATTTTACCAACACTGTTGTGAATACATAAATAATAAAATTGTATTAATTTAAAGCTATGAGAGGTTAGTAGTAGTAATTCTGTTATCTTAAATACAAGATAAAAAAGAATACAAGATACTTTCATTTTCACACAAACCAGTTGGTGGATTTAGTTTTCATGGGAGCGCCACATTCACATTCACCTTCACCTCACCATGAGAGCAGACAGTCCAGCTGAGCTGGAGGGGTGGGAGGTCAGTGTGTGTGTGTGTGTGTGTGTGTGTGTGTGTGTGTGTGTGTGTGTGTGTGGCTCTGGAGATGAGTGGTTGAGGGGGTCAGTGACAGTGTGTGTGTGTGTGTGTGTGTGTGTGTGTGTGTGTGTGTGTGTGTGTGTGTGTGTGTGTGTGTGTGTGCGTGCGTGCGTGCGTGCGTGTGTGTGTGTGTGTGTGTGTGTGTGTGTGTGTGAGTGTGTGTGTGGCTCTGGAGATGAGGAGTGGTTGAGGGAGTCAGTGTGTGTGTGTGTGTGTGTGTGTGTGTGTGTGTGTGTGTGTGTGAGTGTGTGTGTGGCTCTGGAGATGAGGAGTGGTTGAGGGGGTCAGTGTGTGTGTGTGTGTGTGTGTGTGTGTGTGTGTGTGTGTGTGTGTGTGTGTGTGTGTGTGTGTGTGTGTGTGACTGGAGATGAGGAGTGGTTGAGGAGGTCAAGAAGAGTCAGAGGGAGGATAGCCCGGCCCCAGAGGGAGAATGAATGAATGAATGAATGAATGAATGAATGAATGGTCTTTATTGTCATTAATACAGTACAGGTACCATACAACGAAATTTAGGAGTAGGGGCTCCCCTGGTGCTTGGAAAAAGACTAAAAACAAGAAAACCACGGGTAAAATAAAAAAGGGAAAAGAGCTGGTTGACATAAATAAAGGCTATGTAGTATGTACACTATCTACTATACTATACTACTATACTATACAATAAAACACTGTGCTGTACTCTATGCTATGCTATAAATATCCTAACTTTTCCTATATCTGAACCTTATGTACACAAGGGTTGTCATATTGCACATAGTATTGTTGCACATTCATTTAAAGTGTCGCAGTTAGCAGGTTTGAAATGTTCACAGTTGTATTTCAATATTGCACTTATGTTTACAATCTAGTAGCTGCCATCAAGTTGTCTAGATTGTCCAGGGCCTAGAACCTAGGTCTTTGCTGTGTTCAGGGCCTGAATGGCCCTAGGGTAGAAGCTGAGCTTCAGTCTGTTTGTCCGTGCGAAGAGGGAGAAGAGGAAGAAGAGGAAGAGGAGGAAGAGGAAGGAGAGGAAGAAGAGGAAGAGGAGGAGCCCAAGGCTGGATGCTGCTTCTGTGAGTCTGCTGACGGGAGAAGGCTGTAGGGTTGACACTGCACGAACTAGCTAATCCTCAACATTACTACAAGCATCAATACACTAGGAGACACAATGTAATCCTTGAAAAACCATGAAGTCTGTGTTAAGTTAATGTCTCTCTCCCTCCCTCCCTCTCCCTCTCCTCCTCTCTCCCTCTCTCCTCCTCTCTCCCTCCCCTCCTCTCTCCCTCCCTCTCTCCTCCTCTCTCCCTCTCCTCCTCTCTCCCTCCCTCTCTCCTCCTCTCTCTCTCTCCTCCTCTCTCTCTCTCTCCCTCTCCTCCTCTCTCCCTTTCTCATCCTTTCTCCCTCCTTCTCCTCTTCTCTCCCTCCCTCTCCTCCTCTCTCCCTCTCCTCCTCTCTCTCTCCGTCTCCTCCTCTCTCCTCCCCTCCCTCTCTCCTCCTCTCTCTCGCTCCCTCTCCTCTCTCCTCCTCTTTCCCTCCCTCCCTCTCCTCATCTCCCTCCCTCTCTCCTCCTCACTCCTCCTCTCTCCCTCTCCTCTCTCCTCCTCTCTCCCTCTCCTCCTCCGTCTCTAGCGGCTGTCTTCAGGAGCATGGCGTCGGCAGTCGGCAAGGGGCTGTGTAAGGGGCTGTGTGAGGGGCTGTGTAAGGGGCTGTGTGAGCCCTTCAAGAAGGCCTCAAAGACCCAGAAGACACCTGAATGTCTGATTCACTAAATGTGTTTAAAAAAATAAAATAAAAAATCTGTGCATTCAACCTAATGTATTCCTTGTAATTTTAATTAATTTAATTTTGCCATTTAGCAGACGCTTTTAATCCAAAGCAATTTACAATTACGAATTACAGGGACATTACAGGGACATCCCCCCTGGACACTTAGCCCTGGAGTAACTGAGGGCTAAGTGCCTTACTCAAGGACACACTAAAGATGGCCGAGAGGTCTAAGGCGCCAGTCTCAAGAGTTGAATTGGCCTACTTGAGACTGGAGGCGTGGGTTCGAACCCCACTTCTGACAACATTTTTGTGGTTCAAATGGTAGACTACTAGAGCATAGTGTTAGTGTTCATCTAGGTTACGTGTCCTTTTTAGTTCATGTAGGAGCTGAAGTATAAAAGTATACTATTATTCTCTCATAGCAATTCGAGAATTTAAATAAACAGTGATCGGTGAAAACTGTCTGAAAGCAATGCGTTTGCCAGACTTCTTCTAGTCTTCGGAGACTAGTTCGTTTGCTGAAGTACTGAAAGTCGGAACAGCGCCACAAAACCAGCCAGTGGCCGAGGATATAATACACTATAGTATGATACTAAGGTCTGCCATATGTAGCGAGTTGTAATGCGTTATTTACTCACTGTATTAGGGAGTGTTTACTAGGCCACACAGGTGTTAGCTTGTTAACTAGCTAGCTTTATTAGAAGCTTGTTTGTTTTTGTTAGCTGACTTAGCGTGGTTTTGTTTGTTGTGTTGTTCACAAGTTATTGTGTGTGTCTGTGTGTGTGTGTCAGGGTTTCCGTTAGAAAAATTTGCCGTCGGACATCGTGTCCGGGAAGAATTCGATTTACCGGACAAACGTGATATATTCCGGTCATCATATTAAAATATAATAAAAAAATTTTTTTTCAAAATCATATTTTTTTTCTCCAAATCTAATATAGCTGTTTGTCGCGGTGATTACTGTTGTGTAGCGGCCTATATATGCCATTTAATGTCTATTTCTCATCCGATACGATTAGATGCGAGCTATATAATATATAATAATATAACATGATTTGACGCATGCGCGCTATGCCATGCGTCAAATCCAGCGCTGAACGGGCGCCTCACTGGGAACTGAACAGACAGCATCGATCAATGAACGGACTCCACATTACGTTAACTGAAGTTTGTTAAATTGTTTGGGATTAATGTGAGTTTTCTATTTTCTCTTTACAGTTTTACCCTTTTTTTTTATTATCAATAAAACAACGTCATTTCTATAAGTCTCGCTGGTTGGGAAGGCATTTCGTTTAGCTCGGGAGTATGACAATGGGAAGAACATAACTGTTTATTGAGAAACAATTGATAGGCAGTCTGGGATACGTATATAAAGAAATACCACAATGTCTAGATGTATAACATTTTATTGAACAGTAACAGTGCAAGCATGTAGGCTACGGGGAACAGGGATTTTGGTCAGTAGGTCCTTTGTACAGAGGGCGTTTCTCTCCGACAACGCGTTCCCAGGTACCATGGAAGTCATAGGTAGTCCAGCACACTGACAGAGAGACAGACAGACAGACAGACAGACAGACAGACAGACAGACAGACAGACAGACAGACAGATAGACAGACAGACAGACAGACAGTCAGCTTACTTCTACCCTTTTGAGTGGAATTACTCCTTTAATTAGCTGTTCGCCATCTCAAAGCCCCCTGAGCTGCTCGTCAACACTGAGAATAGACCACATTATAGAAACCAAAACACCGTTTTTTAAATCCACAGGGAATAACCGAGAGTGTAAGGAAAGGCACACCCAGCGCTGTCAGTGGTGGGGAGACTTGAAGTGGCTTTGCTTGATTTCCATCACAGATTCAAGGATTGAAACACTGATGAAAATAGGGAGTAATAGTGATGGGATTATCTTAGATTATTTTAGATTAGATTAGATTAGATTAGGTGAGATTCAACTTTATTGTCATTGCAGAGTACAAGTACCAGACAACAAAATGCAGTTTAGCATCTAACCAGAAGTGCAAATAGTGATATAAAAACACACACTTAACTTTCGGGGAAACTGCTAAAATAAAATAAATTAAATAAATTAAAAAAGAAAGCGACTATTAGCACCGCCGAATGACAACAAACGTATGAGTAATGAGTAAAACAATGTCACTTTTATAGTATGTTGTTTAACTTGCCGTTCGGTCGCCATGGCTCTGGTGTGTGTAGCAGCTTCAGCTAGCTGGCTGGAAACTTCTAGGGGTGCGTTCGTAAACACGCTCTGAGAGCGCCGGAGCGCACGCTGGCTTCGATGTCACAGAGCGACCGAGTCGTTCGATTGGACGAGAGGCGTTCCGCGAGTGCTGATCGGATTTCCAGAGCGTGTTTACGAACGCACCCAGCCAGCTTTAGCGAATTGTATTCAAAGGGAATTATTTTCACCGGACAATATGTCCGACGACTTTTCAATTTGTCGGACTTCACCAAATGTTACCGGACAAAGACCGGTAATTGCCGGTTAACGGAAACCCAGGTGTGTGTGTGTGTTTACTACACTAGCCAAACAAGTGTTAGCTTATTAGCTAGCAGAGCTGCCAAGTCTCACGCAATCACCGTGAGACTCACGCATTTCAACCAGTTCTCACGCTCTCACACCGCATCTCTATTTCTCACGGCGAGAAATAACCATTTGTTTTACGCGACTTGAGTTTCGTGGCATCTTTCTGCACGCGCGTTAACTTGAGTCTGCAATCGAAGCGGCAGGCGAGCGCTGCTGGAAGAACCTGTGTTCACGCGAGCTGCAAGAACGTAGCAAGCAGTGTTGCCAGATTGGGCTACTTTTGGTCACACTGGACGGGTGGATTCGGCAGCTTTTAGACTGGTTGGGCTGGACATTGTCAATTCCATCTGGCAACCGTGGTAGCAAAATATGTGCATACATTACAACATCGTATCTGGTAGCCTACTGGACTGGGTTGCACCAATTTGGCGTAAGTCATTACTAAATGCAGGCATGCAGCAGGGGAGGCTGGTTCATTAGGGGCAATTGGGCAATGCCCCACCAAAGGGAGAAGAGAGAGATTGTTTTCCTATGACTTCTAGACAGTGTTGCTTCTGAATATCATAGTCCAATCAGCTAGTGTTCTGTGGAGTATAGTCCAATCAGCTAGTGTTCTGTGGAGTATATCATAGTCCAATCAGCTAGTGTTCTGTGGAGTATGTTCCAATCAGCTTCAAGTCCCGCCCCTTTCAGGGCAACTTTCAATCTACTCGAAATTGCACTAGGCTGTTCTCGTAGACTTGCATGTAAAATCTATTTTGGTAACTTCAGGCCATTCGGTCATTTGTCTATGGGGTTTTGGGACATGCACAAAGAATCGTACGTGCTTACGTCATGTCATACGGCCGGTGTAGCTTTCAGATCACGTTCGTTCACCTGCTTCACCATGGCTATGGCGGCTAGTAATGTTTGCTTCGTGTTTTTATTTGTTTTGTTCGTTTTGTGTTTTGTGTAATATGTCTATTGGCAACATTCTACTGCTGTTCTTAATTATCAGCGACCGTCTCCGCTGCCGTGCGACCAACACGCAGGGGGAATATGGAACTATACAGCAAATCACACAGCAAACCACTACCGGACTTTGTAAACAAATTGAACAAATGGATTAGAAGGAGGCATCTTTTGTTTCCAACTTGATGATATTGCAACTGGACCTATTACCGAAGTCAAACTTGTGTAAGTAAGTGAATCATCTGTCCTTCAGTCATGATAGGAAAACCAAATCGATGCTGGGAGAAGGAATGGCAGACTGTATTCTGATTGTATCTTCTATGCTCTTTGTATGTTTCTATGCTCTTTGTATGTTTCTATGCTCTTTGTATGTGTCTTGGTGTAGGAGAAACGTAGGACCACGTTGGAAACAAGTGTTTCGGTACACGTTGACGTGTAGAAACTGTAGAGAGAAAATTGTAGAAATTGTAGAGAAAACTGGGGGGGTAGAGGTGATGAAGAGGTCTGTACAGGGGGGGGTAGAGGGGATGGAGAGGTCTGTACAGGGGGGTAGAGGGGATGAAGAGGTCTGTACAGGGGGGTAGAGGGGATGAAGAGGTCTGTACAGGGGGGGTAGAGGGGATGAAGAGGTCTGTACAGGGGGGTAGAGGGGATGAAGAGGTCTGTACAGGGGATGAAGAGGTCTGTACAGAGGGGTAGAGGGGATGAAGAGGTCTGTACAGAGGGGTAGAGGGGATGAAGAGGTCTGTACAGAGGGGTAGAGGGGATGAAGAGGTCTGTACAGGGGGGTAGAGGGGATGAAGAGGTCTGTACAGGGGGGTAGAGGGTATGAAGAGGTCTGTACAGGGGGGTAGAGGGGATGAAGAGGTCTGTACAGGGGGGTAGAGGGGATGAAGAGGTCTGTACAGGGGGGTAGAGGGGATGAAGAGGTCTGTACAGGGGGGGTAGAGGGGATGAAGAGGTCTGTACAAGGGGGTAGAGGGGATGAAGAGGTCTGTACAGGGGATGAAGAGGTCTGTACAGAGGGGTAGAGGGGATGAAGAGGTCTGTACAGAGGGGTAGAGGGGATGAAGAAAGGGTAGAGGGGATAAAGAGGTCTGTAGAGGAGGGTAGAGGGGATGAAGAGGTCTGTACAGGGGGTAGAGGGGATGGAGAGGTCTGTACAGGGGGTAGAGGGGATGGAGAGGTCTGTACAGGGGGTAGAGGGGATGGAGAGGTCTGTAGAGGTGGGTAGAGGGGATGGAGAGGTCTGTAGAGGTGGGTAGAGGGGATGAAGAGGTCTGTAGAGGTGGGTAGAGAGGATGAAAAGGTCTGTACAGGGGGGTAGAGGGGATGAAGAGGTCTGTACAGGGGGGTAGAGGGGATGGCGAGGTCTGTACAGGGGGGTAGAGCTATTCTCATGCTAAAATTGACTGTAAATCCAGATTTTAAAGTTTATATTCTTCCCCGTGGAGCATGCCCCCATAACCTGTGCCCCACCCAAACATTTTAGCACCAGCCGCCACTGTTCGAATGTACGCGAGGGAAAGCAGAGAGCGGAGTGCTTATATGCAAAGCAGAGTAGGGAGTGCTTTACTCCTACAGGTGGCGCTAAAAATGCAATGTCAAAATGAATGACTCCTGCTGCCCTGGGACCTAAATACGACTCTTTTAATGAAAACAAACAAACGGTTACATGCACTTTTATTTTAATATTTTCCTTTTTTTCTTTTTTCGTTGGGTAAGCACTGCTTACCCTGCTTATATGGACGGCACGTCCCTGGTCTCTGAGTGTCAACACGACAGTGGTCCAGATGAACAGAAAACACCTTGCTCGCATTCAACTTTCACTTTGTTTATTATGAGAAGAATACCAATGATAGGATGGCATTATATGACATAGGACACCCAGTAAATTAAAACTGCTAAATACAAATCAAATCAAGTTTTATTTGTATAGCGCATTTCTCACAAAATACACAAAAATGAATGAATGAATGAATGAATGGTCTTTATTGTCATTGCTATAGTACAGGTACCAAACAACGAAATTTGGGAGGGGTGGTTCCCCTGGTGCTAAAAAAACAAGAAGGGAAAGGAGCTGGTTTACATAAATAAAGGCTATGTACACTATCCACTATACTATACTGTACAGATAAAACGACTAGGGTTGTCATATTGCACATAGTGTTATTGCACATTCATTTAAAGTGTCGCAGTTTGCAGGCTTGAAATGTACACATTTGTGCCTCAGCACTACACCTGATTTTTTCAATCCAGCAGCAATAGATAAATGAGAATTTGAATAAAATGTGATGTTCAACCTTCCTGTGTGTACCGTATAAAGACTGACTAGACAACTAAAGGCCTAACTGGCTCCAAACTAGTCTTTGGCTTTATAATTTCAATACTGTGTCATGTGAATAAGAAATGAGTATTTAGCTCCCATGTTAAACCCATCCTGTCATTGTATGACTAGAAAAACCTACAAAAACGACCATGCCATTGCACTGTATACGTATGATAAGCCCTGAATCCAAGAAGTGGTACAACAAACAACCATTCTCTGACCTCCCAAAAAAAGTCTGTGACACTCAGTTCAGTATATCAATCACTCATACGAAAATGATTTAACCAAAAGGGGTAGCTTCCATATAATAACTCCATCTGGTAGAAAGGCGGACATTTTACCCATTGTGGTGTACATGCCCCATCATAAGCATTCACTCCAACAAACAATGCTTGTAAACAAAGTGAGGGTTACAATTTCTGACATTAACAAATGTATTTAAGGCTTTTTATATACCTTGTACAATGTATACATTTTACATGCTATTGTTGAACTAAAAGGTATAACATAACTGTTGTCATATTTTTTTTTACGTAGAAAAAACAGCAAACCATACCCATTTCACTGACTTATGTCCATAGAACATGGTCTAAATTAAGTTGTGGGAATTGTCTAAAACAAACCAGAAACATGAAAAAAATAAATCTCTATTGGTATTCCTGATACAGGACTGTTTATGTATAAAAAATAACTGATAGTACAGTTCAAAATTAAATTCACAGTATGCTTTCTTATGAACGCTAGAAAAAACAAACTGGATTTTTAAAAAGCAAACACAAAAGGTCCACAGCCAAAAGTGATGATTATTTTTTTTATGTTTTTTTGTATACTTGAATAATGAGTTTAAAAGAAAGGATAGAAAGAAAGGGTGTCTCAGTGAGTGTGAAAAGAGGGATGCAGAGAAAAAAAGTTGTCTTCTCCAGTGAAAGGGTTGAGAGAAAGAGAGGGGGGAAAAAGCAAAAACATAAAAGAGCTGGAAATGTCCTCAAGTCTGTCCAGGGTAGGTGTGGTGGTGTAAGTGCACACACAGTCACAACAGCCAGTCCCAGGCCAGCTCCTTCTCTTCCAGACAAAACGCCTCCTCATTGTAGTCGGTGCGACGTTGTTTATTAGGCGAGTGGTCGTTGACATGGTCGTCGCCATGGTAACGGCGCTTCCGGTTCGGCCTCTCCTCACTGCTTCCTTGATGGGGTGCCGTTGGCGATGCATGACCAGAAGGGAGGCTGAAGTCATCGTAGTCGGTGCGGCGTTGTTTATTAGGCGAGTGGTCGTTGACATGGTCGTCGCCATGGTAACGGCGCTTCCGGTTCGGCCTCTCCTCACTGCTTCCTTGATGGGGTGCCGTTGGCGATGCATGACCAGAAGGGAGGCTGAAGTCATCGTAGTCGGTGCGGCGTTGTTTATTAGGCGAGTGGTCGTTGACATGGTCGTCGCCATGGTAACGGCGCTTCCGGTTCGGTACCTCTTTGCTAGAAAAAAAGAAGAAGAAAAGCATACAGGCTTAATACAATTACATTCTTAATATCATAATTTAAAATCATTGAAATCTGCACAGTGCCTGGAGGTGTGAGGGTTGTCTCACCTTGGCCGACTGTGATGAGACTCCCTGCCGTTAGCTATGCTTGGACCCACACCAGACGACAGCCCATGACCGTTAGCTATGCTTGGACCCACACCAGACGACAGCCCATGACCGTTAGCTATGCTTGGACCCACACCAGACGACAGCCCATGACCGTTAGCTATGCTTGGACCCACACCAGACGACAGCCCATGACCGTTAGCTATGCTTGGACCCACACCAGACGACAGCCCATGACCGTTAGCTATGCTTGGACCCACACCAGACGACAGCCCATGACCGTTAGCTATGCTTGGACCCACACCAGACGACAGCCCATGACCGTTAGCTATGCTTGGACCCACACCAGACGACAGCCCATGACCGTTAGCTATGCTTGGACCCACACCAGACGACAGCCCATGACCGTTAGCTATGCTTGGACCCACACCAGACGACAGCCCAGGACCACTGCTAGAAACCTGCAACAGACCACAACCACAAACATCAATGGGCGCACTGATGAAAATATTGACAGGACATGATGACATACTGCAGGATAATGACATGATTACATACTGCAGGACAATGACATGATTACATACTGCAGGATAATGACATGATTACATACTGCAGGATAATGACATGATTACATACTGCAGGATAATGACATGATTACATACTGCAGGGTAATGACATGATGACATACTGCAGGATAAGGACATGATTACATACTGCAGGATAATGACATGATGACATACTGCAGGATAATGACATGATTACATACTGCAGGATAATGACATGATTACATACTGCAGGATAATGACATGATTACATACTGCAGGATAAGGACATGATTACATACTGCAGGATAATGACATGATTACATACTGCAGGATAATGACATGATTACATACTGCAGGATAATGACATGATTACATACTGCAGGATAATGACATGATTACATACTGCAGGATAATGACATGATTACATACTGCAGGATAATGACATGATTACATACTGCAGGATAATGACATGATTACATACTGACATACAAACATGATTACATACTGCAGGATAATGACATGATTACATACTGCAGGATAATGACATGATTACATACTGCAGGATAATTACATGATTACATACTGCAGGATAATGCTTTGCAATATTATTTCAACAACAATACCTTCTTCTCTTGTCCTTGCAAGCAGCCAAATACCATGACAACAATCCTATACGTGGCCCGATATCAGATAACCACACTTTATCAGATAGAAACTATTCTATGCTACCGTTTTGGCATGTTATTTGACTAAGTACCTTGTCAGTGTGTTTGAGGCCATTGACTTTGTGGTGTCCGTTCTGGTGACCGTTCTGGTTGGGTTTGGCGATGCCGTTACTGTTGTGGTGCGCCCCAGCCTCACTCCCACCAGCACCGTTGGTCTTAACGGCCGGCTGGGGTCGCGGGGCCGGTCCGTAGACGGCTCCTCCGTTCCTCCCGTTGAAATTAGGCTTGGCCAGGCCGTTTTCTAGAGCGCCGCCCTCCTGATCAGACTCCTCTGATGACTCGTGGCCGTACGGCACCAGGAAGGAGGAGCCGTGATTCCCATTACTGGCTGACGTGCCGTTCACACGAGGCGGGCGAGGGGCGGACATACAGGCTGAGGTAGACTGTGAGGAAGAGGAAGAGGAGGAGGCGGACGGCTGGACGTAAGAGGAGGAAGCTGAGGCTGAAGAAGAGGATGAGGAGGGGCGGATCTGCTTGCCCTGGCCAATGTAGAAGGAGAGCTTCTGTAGAAGGAGAGCACGGTCGGGGATCCCAGTGGGACGGCAGAGTGGGTTTGAGGAGATGGAGGACGAGGAGGATGAAGAAGAGGAGGCGGAGGGCAGCACGTGGCTCGGTTTTCCGAGGCCGCCACTGCTGGTGCTAGGCTTGGAGCCAGATGGATTGTCTCTTAGAGAGCCGTTCCCGTTGACGTGAAGGGTGTTCTGTGAAACAACCAAAATAAGTTAGCTACAAGCCTCATTACACACTGCTGTTTCCCTTACCATTGAATAGGTGGGGCGGACCCCCCTGTCTGGAGTTTTGGCTTAGATAGAACTCAATAGAAAATGAGTAAATGGTAATGGCATCGCTGGATGTGTACTCATGTGCCCTGCCAAAAACAAATCTGTGCGAAACACTGGTACGCGAGCTTGCTGTGAATACAGTATTATCATTCATTGATCTTTAATAATCATCAGAATTATCATTAAGTATCATGCCAATGTGGTGTGAAGCTGCGTGTGGAGGCTCATATGACAATTAAAGAGTGTGTGTGTGTATACAGTGCAGTATAGAGGCTGTACCTTAGCCATGTTTGGGGGCAGCTGGGGGCCGATGAAGCCGGTGGAGTTGTGGCAAAGCCCGAGGTTGACACTGGGCGTGAGGACAGGGCGCGGGGACGACTGGCCTGGGGTGCGGCTCACGAGGTTACAGTTCCCTCCGTTCTTCAGATCAGGTGACCTGGTGGCCGGAATACAACAAGATGTTTTCGTGATTAAAAAAAAGGGGGGGGGGGGCATGCACAAGAAATGTAAGTTGTGAAATGTCTTTGCGCCTCTGTGGTACTCACCTGATGTAGAAGAGCACGTAAGCCTGTTGGTCGAGAACGGATCTGATGTCACTGACAGACACCGAGGAGTCGTTCATCTCATACCACTGCCCGTCACTGGCCTGAGAATTAAGAAGAGGACTGTTAACGTCACATCACATCAACATCTAATTCTGAGCAAAATGAGACTGGCTGATGCACTGGTGAACTGAATTTTTATGAGGGGGGTGTGTGTGTGTGTGTGTGTGTGTGTGTGTGTGTGTGTGTGTGTGTGTGTGTGTGTGTGAGATACCTTGATGTAGCAGTAGTAGTGTCCAGCATGGCAACTACGGCCTGAGTGGACCAGCACTGCATACAGAACATAGACCTGGGGCTCCCCGTGGGACTGGGACATGAAGGGCCTAAGGTCCAGGTACTCGGGGTACTTCACGTCCTGAGTAAGGAGAGTAAGGACGACACAGGGAAACCACACAGGGAAAACGAACAGGGGGTACATCTTCAAAATAACTAAGGCATTTCTGATTGTCTGAGAAGAGGAAAAAAATACCCTATTGCATTTAACATTCTAAACCTGAATCCAAATATTCCCAAAATGATCTTACCTTTCTAATCTTGCCCCCGTTGAAGTTGTCAAAGCGCTTCAGTGAGATGGTGAGCACGTTGGAGCTCCGGTGGATGGTGAGTCTCTTTGAGGCTGGAACCATTTTCTTACACCTGCAGACAGGTTTTAGTCAGTTGCATTCCATTATGATGTGAGGAATCAAAACTCAATAGGCTGCACAAATAAATGAATACAGGTATATACTAACTTTGTGCATTTGTATGCATTATCTCCATCCAGTTGCTCTGGCTTGACAAACTGCTCCAGTGCCTTGGTTATGCTGGGAGCCGTCTGCAAGACGACAGACACAATTCTCAATTATTTACTTATTACCAATATCTCATATCACGATGAATAATTATTGTAAAAGGTACTTGATTGATGTGAAACAGCAGAATGATTATGTATAATTGTGTGTTACCTTTATTTCCAATGCGACATCCAAGTAGGGGTCAAACGTGTCAGAGACTGCTTCGCAGTTTAAACATTTTACTGTGAAAGATTGAGCATTGAAGATTCAGTGCTTTTCTTTGCTAACTTTGTACGGGTAAGCAACATACATACAGTATAAGCAGCATACAAATGAGCAATGCAAGTTTGGACCAATAACTTACCCCTGGATCGTAGGTACCCTCCAAAGACTTGGTGGATAAAACTGGTTGCCTGCGTTTGCCTGTCCAATCTATTGAAAAAAGAAGTGTCAGAAGAATTAAAAAGACAAACTACAAACTACTCAAAATGTGAATGAATTATTCCTAATAGTCAGCCAGTCTGTACTACAGTACATTCTCAAATCAAGATACTCGTTTATTAACCATTAGCAACACAAACTGTTACAGCCCTTTGAGAAGAAGAAATAAAGGGGAAGAGACAGCAGAGGAAATAGAGCAAAGATAATTACAGAAAGGTAACCTGTTGGCGCAGAAAGGAAATCCACTATCCACAAGAGCTTGCTACAGTCAGTTTTAAGGGTCGCTTCTATAAGCGAGGGTCATTGCAACATATCTATTAATCATGTCTCACTGTATTCTAAGCTAAATATGAATGTAGGTCACATCCAAGTACACTACATCCTAGTGGCTGAACACTGATTTCCATAACTCCCTCAGTAACACCTACTTGGTTCCAGGCAGGCAGGACTTTTGCATAGCATCCACTGTGCATCGCAGGAACTCGTGGGCATCCTCCTGACTCCCTAAGCGGAAGTGCTTTGCAATCCCTACCGGGTGTAACAGGGCAGGTAGATGACGAAACCATACAGTTGACAAAAACTTGAGAGCATTAAACAATCACATTGACATGGTTATGGTTAGCTGTTACTTATCGTTTGGTATTTTGGTGGAAGCATAGGATGCTATTGCTAAGAAGCTGTCTGTCAAATAGTTCTCCCTCCAAAATAAATTGATAGCACCTTCTACTTTTTTGGAGGGAAAATAAATGTTCTGAAGATACTGTGTGTTCCCTGGATTTGGCACCTGTGATGCTCTCTTTGCATTTTTGGAGGGAAAACTATTTAGCTGACAGGCTGGTCATATTGTCCATATATCTATTATTTTGATACAGCAAATATGTTTTTTTGTTTTGTTCTGATGTGATTGCAGGCAGTTATTATTATTATTATTTTATTTTTTACAACAACACATATTTCCATCAAGCATATATTAAATAGTAATATAGTTTTTTTTCTGATTGTGAGTGGACACTCACGTTTTAGTTCATTGCAGACACCAATGGGCTTGATGACGTTCCCCGAGTTAGCAAAGACCTGGGTGATGTGGTTCTGCATGGTGCACATCATACAGAAACCAGGCTCATGACCTAAAGGGGAACAGATATGGAGGTTAATCGGATAAGAGGCATGTTGTACCGTATCTTCTAGCATTCTGTTCCGATTAACTTCATTCCTCAATACAATTGTTTAAAATTAAATATATCACGACCAAAATAGTCATTCTAAACAGGTCTGGAAACCAGATTGGTTATATCTTCATTCACATACATGTTTTGGAATGTTCCCGGGTCAGCATGTAGTTGGTGAGGGGAACGGTGTAGGTGAGACACTGCAGAGCCGAGTTGAGGAAGCAGGTGTTTCCCAGGTTCTTGAGGCCCGCTCCGATGCGGTGGATCTGGCTCCACTTCAAGTTGAGCCGCTCCATAGGGAACAGGACCTTCTGGGGGAGGCCAATGTCGTCCCCACTGCTCAGCACCACTGGGGAGGGTGGGGAAACACAAAAAACACTGAGATTAGTCACAGGCGGAAAATACTTTTAAAGAAAGTTTTACGTTTTGTTTATATGGAACAAGCGATGGAGTGCTAGGTGAGAGCAGAGGGCAGAGAGATGCTGTCTTTATTACTGACATCACACAGTAGGTTCTACAAGAGAGAACCTCATTCTGGGTCATTTGCTTGGGGCTACATTAAGCGATTGATTACCTCCCCTCACAGTACAACATGCTTACATAACTTGCCATGCCATAGAGAAAAGACACACAACACCTAGGAAACCTGTTCAGTCGGTCAATTGGGCGGGAATTCCCTCAGCACACACAGTGAATACATTTACAGTGAGTGCAGGTATTTGCCCTCGTTTTTACCCAGCATCAAGAGACCTTTTGATTTAACAAACCATATCTTCTCACCTTGCTCCTTGGGCCGATCCACTGAGTGGGTCGCACTGCTGTAGATGGTAGCTCCAGGTGTGGGGCCCAGGCAGCCGCCTGTCTTCACCCTGGGGGTGTCATTGGGTGAGGGGCCCACCCCCCAGCTGGAGCAGCTGCTGTCCATCCCGTCTCCACTACTGAAGGGGGAGCGCTTGCACCCGACTGACTCAAGGTCAGACTTCTCTGAAGATGACTTCTTTGATGACTTCTTCTTTCTTTGAACTATGGTCATTGTTCATTGCTGATGGGCAAAAACAACAAACACAGATGAAAGTGTTAGCTATTTAATATGTAAGTATTGACAACTAGTTGAGGAATGATAACCCTGGTAGAGATTAGTGAAGTTGTATCTGAACCAAGCACACATACAATCTTCACTGGAGCTCTAGTGGGTTAGTATTACGCTATGATATTCAGATTGTAGTCCAAGAGTGCCAAATAAAGTGCAGTGTATATAGGATGCTCTAAACCAGGGGTAGGCAACCTTTTTTATATGAAGTGCCATTTTTAAATGTTCTTGTTAGTCAGTGTGCCAACCACAATATCAACATTAATTATGACTCGACATCAAACCAAACCAAACAGACCAACAGATCTGCAATTTTATTCCACAACATGAACAACAATTTTCAGCAAAGAGCTATGTATGCAAAGCCATGTATGCTAAATAAACAGGCCTAACAGTCAACTAACTGAAACTTGAACAAAATTACCAACATAACATCTAAGACAACTAAAACGCTGTGATGCGTAGCACAACTTTAAGCAAATTGGTGCGCTAAATTTCTAACAAAGTTGCTAACTGCGCTCCCTATGGTTATCATTTTAATAAGTAGGCCTAACTGGATGGTGATTATACAAGGGTCTTACTTGTATGAATTATAATTTAGATTTATATAATTATTTGGTTGTTACTTACATTTTATTCTTTTATTCCAACCACAACAATTTTTTTCTTTTTTTAGCAAAGAGCTATGTATGCAAAGCCATGTAAACAGTCCTAACAATCAATGTGATCCCTGGCCCTGTTTTCCTTTGCTCAACTCCATTATCTGGGGGTGGTACTTGGTCACTTTAAGTAACACACAAGCTTCAGAGTGGTCAGTTGTCAGACGGCTGCGTGAGAGGCTCAGCACGCTCTTCATGTGTGAGAATATCTGCTCACACAGTGTGTCAGTGCAGATCGCTTAACTATGAAGTTAACAACCTTCACCACTGTAGCCATAACCTCATTAAGATCAGACTTTGACATCTTTGCACATAAGTTTTCTTGGTGTATGATGCAGTGGAGTTTCATAATGGGGTGACCAACTCGTTCCTCAATTAATGCAACCGCTCCCCTCTGTTTCCCGACCATGGCAGGGGCACCATCTGTTGTCACCGCAAAAATCCTGCTAATGTCAATCCCTCGCTCCACAAAATGCTCGATAAGAACTTTGGCGATGTCCTCACCTTTTGTTGTTTCTGGCATTGGTTTTAGGCAGCAGAGCTCCTCCCTTACAGCAGAATCACAGTATCTTGCTATGACAGCCAGACGTGGCATGTCATTCACATCTACGCTCTCATCAAGTGCGAGGCTAAACACCGTCGCATCTTTCAAACCAGCGGTCTGCTGTGCTTTCACGTTTTCTGCCATTTCTCCTATTCTTCGTTCCACACTTCTGGCTGACACTGGGATGTCTTTTATTCCTGATTTTATTGTGTCTTTGTTTGATAAGCCTTCAAACAAAACATCTGAGCTACAGAGGAAAGCCTCCTTAACAGTAACACTTGTATCGAATCGAATTCAGAATTTTACTTTGAAAATTGGCGCCAGAATACGACTCTCGTGGAGTGGATGAGAGACTAGGGCTGCATTCGTAAATTCGCCCTGAGAGCGCCGGAGCGTCCCTGAGACTGCCTCTAGTGTAGTCCAATCAAATTACTTGGTACCATTGTGACATTGAACCCAGTGTGCGCGAATTTACGAACGCGGCCCAAAAAACCCACAAAAAAACCATTCTCCCATTCTCGCACTTATTGCTTGCGTGCCACTGTTTAAGCTGTCGCGTGCCACTGCTGGCACGCGTGCCATAGGTTGCCGACCCCTGCTCTAAACAACCTATGAAGCAACACTTTAATACAGTGTCATCCTTAGCTACCTGCATGCATGCATGTTCCGTCCAGCATCTCAATCAAACACACTGATTTTCTATTATAAATGGGTGACTTCTGGGTATGACAGATTCAGTTGGTGGATCTATTCACACATTATATCAGGAATGACTCCCTGTCTGGTACTGAGAGGGGCTTATGATACTCAGTCAATCCCCATGAAATATGGCAGAACAAAATCGTTTCAAATGAAAGCTTGAGGAACAAAGAAGGGTTCACAAAAAGAGTAGCTAGCTAGTAGTGTATTATGGAGATCCATGTTAGTATGTCATATTAACCACCAGGTTTACAATGCATGGCAAAACATTCCTATCACTCCTATCACCGAATAATATTGCCAAACTAAAAATGCGCCTGCTTGTACCAAATAAATGGCTCGTACACACTAGATTCACGGACACGTGACAACGTTACAGTAGGCCAGCGGTTCCCAACCTTTTTCGACTCGAAGCCCACTTAAAAATCTCTTAAGTATTCGCGGCCCACACAGGCATTTTTTGGGGGTGTCTCATCATTATTATTGTATTCATATTGGATATTTCATATGCATCATCATACAATCATCATACATACAGTGCAGTAGGCCTAGTAGTATCACACTGATGATGCATTTTTGTAAGGTTTTAAAGAATTTTTGCCCATGATTTCGCGGCCCACTTGCAGTACCCTTGCGGCCCACCAGAGGGCCGCGGCCCATAGGGTGGGAATCGCTGCAGTAGGTTGTTAGGGGCGTAAACGTTTGTGTACAGTAGAATTCTCGTCCAGCGTGCCTAGTTACAGGAACCACATCATGACTTCGGAGGGGGCAGAAATGATCAAATAACAAACTTGACGGCTGGCTCGGATTACCCAACGATTCAACATTGCAAAGACCATGTAATCTGAAAGTGAAAACCCGAAAACCAACATCGACCAGAAGAACACGCACGTTTACGACAATTGTTCCCTCCTCCCACCCAGGCTGAGAGAGGCTTTAGCCAACGAGACAGGCCACGCCCACTACTCTAGCAACGCAACACACCTGAAACAGAGAAACGGGTCATTTTAAACGTGTCTTACCTTGTTTTCGTCAACGATAAGGGAACGTGAAGAGCGTGTGGCCTTTCTTGAGCACACGATCAACATTCTGTTGTGGGGAAGCTCGCACGTGCATCATAACAACCACAGACGCCATGGTAACGGCGCACGTAACAATACTACAATTCTACGGCGAGAATTCTTGCTCTGCCAGTTTTTATTTTTAATTTATTTTTTATCAGCTCATTTGTGCCTTGCATATACCACCATCTAAATGACTAAGATAACAGTGTTTTCCTTTAATGCACGTGGCCTTAATTTACCACATAAACGTACAAGTTTTTTGGATGTGTTAAGAAGAGAGAAAGTGGATATAGCCATGGTTAGCGAGTCCCACTTGCTGCAGAGGGATGTCCATAAACTAAAAGATAAACATTATATGGTGAAGGCAAGTTCATCAGCCCTAAACAAAACGAAGGGAGTAGTAATCCTTGCTCGCCGTAATTTTCAGTTAACTAACTTAGGTGTAGGGGGCGATTTAGATGGAAGAATTACTTATATGAAAACCATTATTGAAAATAAGAAAATAGCCTTTTTGTCTATTTACGCGCCTAACAGTTATGATTCGGATTTTTATACACGCCTATCTAATATCATGCATGACCTGGTAGAATACCGTTTAATAATTAGGGCAGACTTTAATGCAGTTTTGGACCACTCAGCAGATAGGAGGACAGCTTCTGTAGAGGGCAGTGACCAGAGAGGGTCAACAAATGGGCCCAGGAATTTTCAGTTATGGACATATGGCGTGTTATTAATCCAAACAAACGAGACTACTCCTTTTTTTCCAGGAAGACATCATACATTCTCCAGAATTGATTTTATTTTCGCCTCGAAGAATCTTCTCGAAAGGGTAAGCGCAGATATGCTCCCTCTCGCCTTCTCTGATCATAAGGCAGTTATCTGCAGGGCCAAATTATCAGAAACGCGCGACCGTGCGCCGCGCTGGCGTCTAAACACATCTTTATTGCGTAATGACAGCTTTGTGGAACAACTTCAAACTGGTCTGGCTGAATTTATTTTGTTCAATGAGCACGCAGTAGAAGATCCTCGGATACTATGGGACTCTGTGAAGGGTTATATTAGGAGTAATTGTATATCTTTTGCCTCTCATTTGAACAAGGCACGTCACCGTAGAACCCTTGAACTGGAACATGAATTCGGTCAACTTGAGAGAGACATGCACAGTAACACTACCCCTGAATCAATCATACAAAGAAACAAAATAAAGGATGAGCTGAACTCCTTGTTGCGACAGCGAGCTGAATTCCTCATTCAACGTTCACGCCGGAATCATTATTTCGAAAGTGCCCGCCCCAGCCGATCTCTTGCCATCAGCCTCCGTGCCAGTGAGAATTTTGCGAATATTTCATGCATCAAAACACTAGAGGGAGACCTAGTAACAGATCCCAAAACAATTAATTCAACCTTCCGCTCTTTTTATTCCAAGTTATACAACTCCGAAGTATCTTATGATTCATCTAAATCAGATGCTTTCCTTAACAATCTCAATCTTCCTAAATTGCTGCCGCAGGATGCCATATCTCTGGATAAACCCATTACTTTAATTGAATTAAAAAATGCTTTACACAAGCTTAACAAAGGTAAATCACCTGGGTTTGAAGGCATCCCTCCAGAATTGTATTTAACATTTTGGTCTCAACTTGGCCCTCTACTTTTAAAGATGATTAATCATGCTATGTTTAGTGGAGCCTTTTCCAGAGATGTTAACACCGCTACTATAACATTGCTTCACAAAAAAGGCAAAGATCCAACTGAGTGCGCAAATTACCGTGCTTTGTCACTCTTGAATGCAGACATAAAAGTGTTTGCAAAAGTGTTGGCACTTAGACTGGAGCCATTCATGAACAAATGTATACATCCGGATCAAACCGGATTCATGAAATCCAGATTATCCTCAGATAATGTACGCAGGCTCTTGCACATCATTGATGCTTCTGCTGATAATGCTACTCCCTGTGCGGTCCTTTCTCTGGATGCAGAGAAAGCTTTTGACCGTCTGGAGTGGCACTACCTATGGTCTGTTCTCCAGCTTATGGGTTTCGGGACAAATTTCACCAACATGATAAAGACCCTTTATTCCTCTCCTTCAGCTATGGTTATGACTGGGAATGTGTGTTCCTCTTTATTTCCTGTCGGACGCTCCTCGCGCCAAGGCTGCGTTTTTTCTCCACTTTTGTTCACTTTATCTTTGGAGCCTTTAGCCCAGGCTGTGCGTCAGTCACCCCACATTCCGATAACTGCCCATGGCACGGATCATTATATCTCACTTTATTGTGACGACATTCTACTCTATCTTGGTGATGCCGTAAATTCAACCCCACATCTTTTATCTATTTTTCACCAGTATGGGAGCATTTCCGGTTATAAAATTAACTGGTCCAAGTCGGCTTTCCTTCCCATCAATGAGGCCTCAAGGCAGGCATCACTACCATCAGATATCCCAGTGGTTGACCATTTCAAATATCTAGGTTTATCAATCTATCCATCACTACAAACTACAATACCTTATAATTATAACTCTACCTCGCACATCTTTCTTTTTCTACCTCCAGCTCCGCAGTGCCCTACGGGCATACGGAGTCCCCTGGGGAGAAGACTTGAAGGTACATCCCATCCACAAAATGTTTGTTGGTAAACCTACCACAGCCTTAGTCTCTAACCTTTACACACTTATGATCAAATGTGCAGATATCCCTCTACAAATTAACTTGCGTTGGAGCCATGACCTTTCTATCTCACCATCTACAATCAATTGGACTACGGTTTGGACTAAGATCAACTTAGCATCTCGCAACCCCAATCATCAGATGATTCACTATAACTTTGCACACAGGCTATACTGTACACCCCGCAAACTTTTTTTTAATGAAATTAACACCCTCGCCAAACTGTCAGTTATGCTCATTAAACACAACAGGAACTTTCATCCATATGGTGTGGGATTGCCCTGGTGTTAAATCATTCTGGGGTATGGCCATCAATAAGATGTCTGAGTTTCTTGGGTCCTCTATCCCCTGCTCCCCAATAATTCTACTACTGAATGATTTTTACCAGTTTAAATTTATCAATGATGCACCAACGCTGGCTTCTGGTAGGCCTCACAGCTGCCAAAAAACAGGTAGCTCAGAGGTGGAAAGACCCCCATGACTTGTCCTATCAGCATTGGTTAAACACTGTGTTAGATCTAGCCAAACTAGAAAGGTCCGTGGCCAGCATGCATGGCGCTCAAGAAAAGAATATTAGTTTATGGACTTCCTTTATAGAATGTATGCAGAGGTGATATGCATAACTTATGGTTATTCCACTAGTATGATTTTTTTTTCTTTTCTTTTTTTCTCTTTTTCCTTCTCTTCCATTGTCCTTTCTTTATTCTCTTCTTTCAAAGGCCATTCATTATGTTTATAACATTATAGTACTAAAATACTATTATAATAATCTTAAATAGGCTACTATTAATAATTGTAATGGTGTGGGTATTGATATTTGAATGAATATTATAGTATTTAATGTTTTATGTTTATCCTATTATGTTTATTTACTTTATTTGGTGGCATTTATGTTGAGCTGGTTTAAATCCTTCTTGAGGGTTTTTGGGCGGAGTAAGACCTTGGTGTGGGAGGGTGGGTAGGGTGGGTAGGGTGGGTAGGTATGCAGGTATGAATGTTGTGTATTTTGGTAATTGTTTTGTCATTGTCCTTTGTGTGTTTGTACATAAAATGTAAAAAAAAAATGATCACAAAAAAATTTGCGAGGATGAGCATTGTGCAACAATTATGCTACTACTACTAGCTATAGTGCAGCAATTATCTCATTCATTGCTCTATTGTTGTGGGGCATTCCTTCACAATGTAGGCTATAGGTGAACAAATATGAAACCAAGGAAGCTTGTTTTCTTTGTTAAATTGTTTATTCTTGAACAAGGTGTGACTATCAACAAGTCTCAAAGTTGCAACATAATTAGGAACTTGAAGTTGACACAGTATGATAAAGCTTTGTGAAACATCATAATGGAAATTGAGTGAAGGTATATTGAGTATAAATAACAATCACTCTAGTTCATGTCCTTTTATGTTGAAAACCCCCCCAACAACATTAGTGCTGGCCGTATCTGTTTACGTATTCATTCGTTCGTTCGTTTACATATTCATTAATTCATTCATATTCAATGTTTTCAGTCATAAATATTCATAAATATTCAGACATATTTCATGTCTCTTAATCAATCCCTCCTTTCACAGAGCTGGTGCTCTATCATTCCGGAAAGCACATCATTGAATTAATCAGTTTGGTGATCTTTTGGTGGTCCGCCACCAGTAGTGAATCGCTCTCTTCTGGCTTCTGCACTCAGTTTTTTTAAAGTCAGTTTGATGTTCTTCCAGAGAGTCTATAAAAGCAGATGTCATTCAATATGAATTATCTTACACAAATATTTTTATTTTTTATTTTATTTAACCTTTATTTATCCAGGGAAGTCACACTGAGATTTGCATCTCTTTTACAGGTGAGCCGAGGCCAAGGACATATCCTGCGAAATTCATGTTGTTTACTAGGGCTAGAAATGTGGACCTTACAAAGCTTCTTATATTCACAGTTGACGGCTCCTCCATTGAGAGAGTTACCGACTACAAATATCTTGGGCTGTGGTTGGATGAGAAGCTATCATTCAAAACGCATGTCGACGGCCTCGCCTCCAAACTTCGGCAAAAGGTGGGCTTTCTTTACCGTAATCGGTCTAGCTTCTCCTTGCTTTGTAGGAAGAGAGTTGTCGAGGCGGTATTCCTGTCCGTATTAGATTACGGCGATGTTATCTATAGGCATGCAGCTTCATCTACATTGAAACAATTGGACTCAGTTTATCACTCAGCTCTAAGGTTTATTACCGGGGACAGTTATGACACTCACCACTGCATACTTTATGACAAGGTTGGCTGGCCCTCTCTTTCTCTGAGGCGCAGTTACCACTGGAACTTGTTCGTTTTCAAGGCCATCTGTGGCAAGCTTCGTCCTTATATCTCATCATTATTAGACTGGAGTCTTGGTACTTATGTGACCAGATCTAATAGTTGGCTTTCTTTTCGGGTTCCGTATGCGCGTTCAGACCTGGGTAAAACAGCCTTTTTTATTGATGCCCCTAATACATGGAACACTCTGCAGCAAACTCTCCGGTTGGAGGTCCTCCCCTCTGCCTCTACCTTTAAACTCCTGGTGCAAAAACTGTATTCTAATAATTGCAATTGTTTTTAGTTTTTTTCTTTTTTTCCCCCTTTAATCCTGTCTTGCTCACTGTTTGTTTGCCCATCTATATTAATGATCACTATTCTATTGTACACTCGACGTCACTGTAAATGAGGGTGACCTCAGTGCCTATCGAGTTTTTAAATAAAGGTTTGAAATGAAAGGTTTGAAAATATTGAACTTGTTTGATTTCAAGATTGTACCTGTGACTAGAATTAAGCCGAGGCAGTGTATCTGTCCAGTTGAACAATGAAGTGCATTTCTGACTGCAGCTGAAAACATGGCGGTGTGATGAATATGATGGCTATTGAAATCCTCAATAAAATTATATGAATATGAATGCTCTATGAATAAATATCACATAACACAACCATCAATTGAACGTCAGTGCTTTTCAAGATTAGGGAGGATGGACTTCCGGCTTAACGAACTATGGAGTAGCACGCAGATTTAAGAGCTCCTGCAGAATTGCCTAATTATATATCCTAAAGGCACCTTTCAAACATCATTTATTGGTTATATTGAATATAACATACCTGTTAACTGAGTTGTTTTTGTTTAAACCTCGAAAATGCCTCCAAAACCCGCTAAATTATCGAATATATCTCAGTCGCAGCAAAAACTGACTCAATGTGGCACGACCCCGCTCTCGCGTGAGCCCCTGGCCCGCTCTCAGGTAACTTCCCCATCGGATACCAGTGAGACAGATACCTCGGCACTCAAACTGGACATTCTCGCAACTGTCCGTAAGGACATTGCTGAAATCTTAAAATTTGAGCTACGGTCTAGGCAGTGGTGGGACGTCAGGGCCAGCAAGGCCTTCTCTGCTGCCCTAAACATCATCAGAATATACATAATATATAATACAAAATATATATTTTTTCCACAAATATGTATTAATGATTCCCCATAGTCTATTCTCTTCATTTCATAGCTTTCCTCTTGGTTGCGCTGCTTCCAGTCTCCGATTGAGATTTGGAGGGCTGGCCTTTATGTTAGAGCTTTTATCCAATCAAAATGTGTTGCCAGGGGGCTCCAAAATCTGCCCGCCTGCACAATAAACCGTGCCGCGAATACGGCCTGTAACTTAACGTTGAACGAGAAAACCTGTGGCGTACCTAGTGGAAACCTACGTAGATTTCGAGTTGGCGAGCAATAGCAACAACGGCGCCTGCTGTAAGGCTCAATGATGTCAGCACCCAGCACGTCTTTTGATTGGATACGCACTATTGAGATGCGTAGCTAGCTAATTTGTGTATATTTATACTGTCTACAAGCAGCTACAATGGCTGAAGGGGGAGAAGAGGCAGATTTGGTGGCAGATCTTAAAACAACGCCATTTTCTTGAAGAACTTTCCAGGAAAAGATAGACATTATCAGAGAACGGCCAACCCCGACGCTAGCGAGCCTATCTCAGCGGGGAAAAGGGTTTGTCCGCCACTTTCAGATCGCTAACTACGAGCGGTACCCCTGGCTCACAGGCTCCGAAAGGCACTGCAAATTGTACTGCTGGCAATGCCTGCTATTTGCAACAGATCGATCGGGTGTTTGGAGCCACACTGGTTTTGCAAACTTGAGTTGTCTATCCAAGGCAGCAACGAGACACCAAAGCACGGCTGGGCACTTACAAGCAACGGTGCTTTTGAACACCTTTGGGGACACCCGAGTGGATTTACAGCTCAACGAACAAGTGCGCAGGGAAACGGAGCTCCACAACGAAAGGGTGAGCAAAAATAGGGACATACTGAAAAGACTGATCGATTGTGTCCTGTTTTTGGGTAAACAAGAACTTTCATTTAGGGGACACGATGAAAGCGCAGAGTCCACAAACAGAGGAAACTACGTTGAGCTTCTTTCTTTTCTTGCTGAAAACAACCCAGATTTACATTACCACCTGTCCACAAACAAAGTGTTTACTGGGACGTCAGGCAAAATACAAAACGACCTGATTTTTGCTATTGCTGAAGTGATGGGAGAAGAGATCAAAATGGAGATTAAAAAGGCACCCTTTGTCGCTATTATGGTGGACGAGACGACAGACCAGGGGAGGCTGGTTCATTAGGGGCAATTGGACAATGCCCCACCAAAGGGAGAAGAGAGATATTTTTTCTATGACTTCTAGACAGTGTTGCTTCTGAATATCATAGTCCAATCAGCTAGTGTTCTGTGGCGTATATCATAGTCCAATCAGCTAGTGTTCTGTGGAGTATGTTCCAATCAGCTTCAAGTCCCGCCCCTTTCGGGGCAACTTTCACACTACGCGAAATTGCACTAGGCTGTTCTCGTAGACTTGCATGTAAAATCTATTTTGGTAACTTCAGGCCATTCGGTCATTTGTCTATGGGGTTTTGGGACATGCACAAAGAATCGTACGTGCTTACGTCATGTCATACGGACGTTCGTTCACCTGCTTTACCATCGCTATGGCGGCTAGTAATATTCTGAACAACTCGGTTGAATCTTTAAAAGAAACACCGTTCAGCCGTCGTAGCAACCAGGAGAAATTAACAGTAAAGGAATTAGGACCACCCAGACCAAATTTAATTATAAAGCAAGTTTATACAAAGGCAGGGAATATTGGAAAATCGTATAACCGAGGATTTAGGAGGATTTCTTTCTGTAAACAAATTGAACAAATGGATTAGAAGGAGGCATCTTTTGTTCCCAACTTGAGGATATTACAACTGGACCTATTACCGAAGTCAAACTTCGTTTGTGGTCGCAATCTCCGCGGCTGTTAGGCTGCTACTGTTGGTGTTTTGCGAAGCCAGAATACACAAACTCGACCTGAAGGTAAGAGAGTCAGCTAAGATAAAAGCTACTTCAAACATTTAGTAATATCGTCAGCATGGTACGTTTTCTATTGTCGTCTTTTAGCTTGTTTGTTTATGTATTCAGCACACGCACACACACACACACACGCACACACACGCACACACGCACACACACACACACACACACACACACACACGCACACACACTCACACTCACACACTCACTAGAGGGGATGAAGAGGTCTGTACAGGGGGGTAGGGGGGATGAAGAGGTCTGTACAGGGGGGTAGAGGGGATAGAGGTCTGTACAGGGGGGTAGAGGGGATGAAGAGGTCTGTACAGGGGGGTAGAGGGGATGGAGAGGTCTGTACAGGGGGGGTAGAGGGGATGGAGAGGTCTGTACAGGGGGGTAGGGGGGATGAGGAGGTATGTAGAGGTGGGTAGGGGGGATGAAGAGGTCTGTAGAGGTGGGTAGGGGGGATGAAGAGGTCTGTAGAGGTGGGTAGGGGGGATGAAGAGGTCTGTACAGGGGGGTAGAGGGGATGAAGAGGTCTGTACAGGGGGGTAGAGGGGATGAAGAGGTCTGTACAGGGGGGTAGAGGGGATGGAGAGGTCTGTACAGGGGGGTAGGGGGGATGAGGAGGTATGTACAGGGGGGTAGAGGGGATGAAGAGGTCTGTACAGGGGGGTAGAGGGGATGAAGAGGTCTGTACAGGGGGGGTAGAGGGGATGGAGAGGTCTGTACAGGGGGGTAGGGGGATGAGGAGGTATGTACAGGGGGGTAGAGGGGATGAAGAGGTCTGTACAGGGGGGTAGGAGGGATGAGGAGGTATGTACAGGGGGGTAGAGGGGATGAAGAGGTCTGTAGAGGAGGGTAGAGGGGATGGAGAGGTCTGTACAGGGGGTAGAGGGGATGGAGAGGTCTGTAGAGGTGGGTAGAGGAGATGTAGAGGTGGGTAGAGGTGATGAAGAGGTCTGTAGAGGTGGGTAGAGGGGATGAAGAGGTCTGTACAGGGGGGTAGAGGGGATGAAGAGGTCTGTAGAGGTGGGTAGAGGGGATGAAGAGGTCTGTACAGGGGGGTAGAGGGGATGGCGAGGTCTGTACAGGGGGGTAGAGCTATTCTCATGCTAAAATCGACTGTAAATCCAGATTTTAAAGTTGATATTCTTCCCCGTGGAGCATGCCCCCATAACCTGTGCCCCACCCAAAATGTTTAGCACCAGCCGCCACTGGCATGCAGTAGTTACTAAACCCCTAGTTGTTACTAGCTAGTTTCAAACTAGTTGTTTACTAATTTCGGTTGCACCACGCCAATCTTTTGCCAATCTTAGCTAGTAAATACTCAGTTTTGGTAACTGTTTTTTGTTTCTCTACTGTAACATAACCAGGTACATTAATAATAATTGTTAAAGGAGCATAGTCTACTACTTGCTACTGAGATGCTAACCCGACGGATTGTCCGGTTGACGCACGGCTGTGATGTGTTGCTGTTGGTTATATAAGATCCGTAGTCGTTGGTTTGCTGCATAATAAACATTTATTGTGTTACTATGTGCCATCAATGGCTTAATCACTGGTACAAACAATAACAAACTTAGCGCCCTTGCGGTCAAACCTATTTGCCCTTCCGGGGTCAACACCTGACGACAACAACAACAAATGTGCTACCTGATATACACCTGCCTCAGGTATTGTGACAGCGCCACCCCATGCCCACACAGTGAATTACAACACGTATCACAGGACCATATCTGGCTCCTACAATAGTAATAATAATAAATAGTAATGGCAATATACAATACAAATACAACAATTGGGGGTCCCTCAAAAAAAATGTGTCCGCGCTACGCGCGCACAAGATCAACCACCAAGGCCTCATTCTGACCCAGGAAAAACCCTGGTATGTAGCCTACTGTATATAACATGATAGACATCTATGAGCAATGCACTGTATATAAGATGATGACCACAGGTCTTTCTGCTGCTGACCAAGGGGCTGAGTCCTGTTGATGGGGCCCAATTTTCTTTTAGAGTCTGTAGGCTACTGTATTTGTTCATTAAGATTTCATAAATTTGATATATTGTCTGAATTTTTGTCTTGTTTTATAAAATGTTAATTATTTTCATTTCTTGTGCTGGTTTATTATGAACAACATGTAAAATTGCAGGAAACTAGCACAAATAATTGGGTGGGAGAGAGGGGCCGCTGCCGCCAAAACGTGCACAGTTTTGGGTCGCTCCACCACCAAAAAATCTCACTCCAAACTTTTGGTGAAACTTGGCAGCCCTGTATATCATCGCTCTCTATATGGACATTTCGTGGCTAAAGTAAGGTACGTAGCTGGTGTAAAACCCGGATAAAACTGCTTGAAGTTTGGCTAGCTGTGGACTCAATGCTACCAGGAAGGGTCACCAAGGGTGAAGGTGCACTCGTGACTATTATTTTGTATTTTGAAACTCTCACAACTATAATTTCTGTTCTCACGTTAGTTATTGACATTGAATAAGCAGGCGATGCTTTACTCCCACCTGCTCACCCTCTGACTACTTCTGAGACAAGTAAAAACAGTGGAATGTGGAAGTTAGAAAGCAGGTGACACAGTGAAAGAAGAACTGAAATCGAATACCATTGTCAGTAGGTTCATAGAATAACAAAAGTTCCGATTTAGGTCAGAAACCATTTGTTTCAGACAATCTTAGAGACAAGACTGCAACATAATCTCTGTCAAATTGATCTAGCCTAATCCTATGAAGGGACCGACTGCAGACAATTTTTACAGTGAGCTGTGAATGTAAGTCCATGCTCTTGAATATGATTATTTCCTTTTGAACTAACCAAGTTTTGCAGTAAAATGCAGTAAGTGTTTTGATTGAACAGCACCTGAAGATACAATTAATAAGATCAGTGTGTTTATTAAACCTAAAACCTACCTATCTATTGTACAAGGACATTGTGGTTTGGTTTGATTGATTGAATTGATTGATTGAAAACTTTATTAGAAGATTTGCAGAAGTAGGTACATGAAAGTACATATTACATACAAGGTCAACTAACAGGATAAAAACCCAAGAAAGCCACTGGCTTATTTCAATTGGTATTAGCCTATATGTGTAAAGAAACAGAAAAGCTACACTATTACAATATATTTTTTACAGTAAAAATGCAGTGTGCTCCTGCATTTCTGTCTTGCATTACGAGTGTAGTACAGTTCTTCCCCTTATTGGAAGGCCCACTATGCTAGACAGACTGGATGGAGACAGATTCCAGCACAGTTAAAAGAGTAAAAACATACGTACATCTCCACATCTCCTCCACTTACAGTCACAGCATCAAGTTAAAGGGACAGCATCACACATCGACATAAACCCGCACAACATTAAGCACAGCAAAAAGCACACTGACAGCATTAGAGATCCTGCCCCTGCTCATCGACGGAGAGAGCGTGGAGATAGTCTCAAACCTCCGATTCCTGGGACACAACATGCGGGATGACCTGGCCTGGAAGGACAACACTAAAGGCACCATCAAGAGGGCACAACAGCGGCTATACCCCCTGAGATGCCTCAAGAAACAACACAGCAAGCAGGAGATGCTGGTGGCCTTCTACCACGGCGCAGTGGAGAGTATCCTCACCTTCGGCATCTCCAACTGGTACCACAGCTGCACGGCAGCGTAGAGAAGCGATCTACAGAGAGTCGTGAGAACAGCACAGAGGATCACCGGCGCCACCCTCCCCTCTCTGGAGGAGCTGTACAAAACACGCTGTCTCAGGAGGGCCTCCAAGATCTCCAAGGACCCGACCCACCCTGGGCACGAACACTTTGTCAAGCTGCCCTCGAACAGGAGGTACAGGACCCCGGCCGCTAAGACAAACAGACTGAAGGACAGCTTCTACCACAGGGCCGTCAACACAGAAAAGGCCTAAGTTCTGGGCCCAGGACAGTCCGGACGGATTGTATGGCAGCTAGTGCTGAGGCACAAACATGTACATTTTCAAGCCTGCAAACTGTGACACTTTAAAATAATGTGAAAAAATACTTTCTTGTGAAATATGACAACCCTAGTTGACTATCTGTGCAGTATAGTACAGTGGATTGTGTACATAGCCTCTATTGATGTAAACCAGCTCCTTACCTTCTTGTGATTTTATGCATCTATGCTTTTTCCAAAATGTTTTTCTTTTTTTCCTTTCCTAAACACCAGGGGAGCCTCCCCTCCTAAATTTCGTTGTTTGGTACCTGTACTGTAACAATGACAAATAAAGTCTATCTATCTATCTATTAGAGAATTAGCAATACATACAGTATGCACATTTGGACAGACACAGGAAGTCAAACAGGCATGCATGGGAGTGGGACAGACAGTAAGCAGCCAACAGGGGGGGGTTGGAAAAACAGTTGCATGTGTCAGTGAGAATGGTTGGGATATAATGTCTGAGTGTTTTAATGGAGGCTGTATACCTTTTGTTTCCAGGTGACGAGTCCTTGAAGAAATGTTTTGAATTGTTTGAAGAGATAGACGTCCGCTGTCACAACAGATTCTTCAGGCACATCGGACTCCACGATAACGTTATAAAGAGTCGAGATCACCTTCCTCCTGAAGAGAAAGTTTATGAACTATTGACAGTGTGGATGGAGAAGGTGGGCATGAAAGCCGACATGAATGACCTCATCAAAGCATTGCTACATTTTAACCAAAGATTATCAGCTGAAAATATTATCGAGCAAGCCATTAAAAATGATTATTATGAACGAAGAGGAATGAGCGATGAATCTCCCAGTGTCAGTTCTAGGGACTAGAACTTCTTTACAAAAGGAAAAAGAAAGAAAGAAAGAAAAAGGTGCAAATGGGGAAGACCTAGGTAGGAGTTACAACCGAGCCCCGTTACAATGTGGTTAAGCGTTCTCAGGTACTTGCTCTGGCAAATGTGTGTGGGCACATCTGCTCAATTTGGGAAGAGTCCTTTTTTAGCCATAAGCCACAAGGTCCTGACCAGGGGCGAGTTTCCCTGTAAAATCTGTTCACACATGCCCCTTAGGCCTACCAGGTAAATGCCATGGAATTTACTGGAAAAGCTCTTATGTGTGAAAGGGGTTATAGTCTGTGTAGGCTACTGGTAAATACATTTAGGCTAATAACCAGTAAATCAACCCATTGTTTGTGTTTTAACAGGGTGTGTAATGCAAAGCCCATTTTTCATAACTAATTCGGATGAAAGCTATTGAATGCTTAATTTCTCTTCGACAATGTACAGTGAAGTGAAGTTATGAATACTAATCTCAAAGTGCAAAGTAGTTCGACCAAAGTTTCTGAGGTTGCTTAGCAACGTCCACATACCCAGCCAGCACGCCCACGTGGGTCCCATATGGTTTCAAGGTGGGCTAACCCATATGGGCCTCATGTCGGCAATGTTAGCGGGATCCACTTGGGTCCCAACTGGGATGCCCATGTGGGCTTTAGGTGGGTTCTACCTGGGCCCTAGGTGGGCCCCAACTAGGCAAGTCTATATGGGACCGAGGTGGGTCCTAACTGGGATGCCCATGTGGGCTTTAGGTGGGTTTTACCTGGGCCCTAGGTGGGCCCCAACCAGGCAAGTCTATATGGGACCGAGGTGGGTCCTAACTGGGATGCCCATGTGGGCTTTAGGTGGGTTCTAACTGGGCCCTAGGTGGGCCCCAACCAGGCAAGTCTATATGGGACCGAGGTGGGTCCTAACTGGGTTTGGTTGTGCAATGGTTCCTTTGATTTCCAATGTGGGTCCTAATAAGATTTAAATATAAATAAAATAGATTAAGCAGTATTTGACATGAACCGTGTTAATTCTTGTAAACACACCTAAAATAAAAATTGGGTATAACATTTTACACGTCTTAAGTTTTACCAGGATGAAAATAGACAATATATATTTTGACAAATTTATTAAAAACAATATTACAACAAGATAATAAAAATACAATGAAAATAACAATGCAGCAGTGTAAAGGTGCAGGAAAAGGCACACATCAAATGTACAGGTGTACATACAGTATATACATACAAATTGTGTGTTCAGTTCAGTTCAGTTCAATGCAGTTTAGTTCGGTTCCTAAGTATTCCTGTGTTCAGGATACGGCAATTAACTCAGTGACTTAGTTCAGTTCAGACACGTCCATACACTCAGTACACTCAGTGACTCAGTTCGGTTCGTTAGGTTCAGTTCAGTTCAGTTCTGTTCAGTACAGTACAGTTCAGTTGCAGTTACAGTAGTGTTCCTGAAGTTTTCGTATGTTCAGGTCACGGCCGTTCACTCAGTGACTCAGTTCAGTTCGGTACAGTTCCAGTTCGGTGGGGGTGTGGCAGGGTAGGGGGGGGGGGGGGGGGGTGGTTGGTGGTGATGGTGGGGGTAGTGGTGGAGTCACCACCCGCCACCTTGCCCCAAGCCTGCAACCTGCAACCTGCTGCCCACCGAGCAGTTGTACAGTTTAATGGCTGATGGGACAAAGGAGTTATTGAACCGCTTCGTACCTGCTAGCAGTGCGATGAGCCACCAGCTGTGGCTGCTCTTCCGCCCCGCGAGGATGGGGTGGTGTGGTGTGGTGTGGTGTGTCCAAGCAGTGCAATAAAAAAAAATCTTGGGCCCTCTGTGCGTGTCTCTTCAGCCTTTCGGTTTTAATCCCCAGTGACAGAACCAACCACAGGGCAGCATTGTAGAGAAAGAGAGACAGAGACTTTGCCTACTGGGTTGGTGCATCATCCAGTTGTAGAAGCTGTGTCCGAGGTCTAACTCTTTTTCCACCTCTATCGCGAGCTCCAGTGAACCACTTGGAGAGAGCCTTTTCTGCATCCTTGTGGTTGGTTTCTTGAGTGAGGGCATTTTTCTTTAGTCCCCCTAATAGAAATGACAAGAGGCCAACTGTTAGAAATTATAGCATTATGGAACTTTCTTGAGTGACATCAGTTTAAATGTTTTGAAGATTTGTTGTGCCCCGTTTCCATTGCTGTATATACTGTCTTTGCTGTGGCATACCTTTTATTGGTATACATCAAATGTGTTGCCAAATTAAAAATGTAAAAGTTAGACTGAGCAATTCAACACTCAAACTTACCATATATGACATCATAAAGGCGCATTTCTCTGAACTTCCTCTTGCTGTGACGTCCATGAAGGTTGAACTGGACTGCCAGATAATTTGAGAGGAGGTACGGCATCATTCTTCTGGTAGCATCATCCAGTGAAGTACCTCCGATATCTCCAACCATGGCAACCTGAGTATATGGGGGGGGAAAATCACAGGAAGGAAAAGCTGTAAGTGCCCAATATAAAATAGCCAGACCTGCTAGACTAATGTCAAAAGAGAGTGACCGTGGGTGCACATGACTGGATTGAAGGAGAGAGGAGGGTGAGCTCTCACCCTCACCTGAGAAGAACTGGACGATCTCCTCCTTGCTGCAGCCGAAGGGCAGGCCGCGCAGCCGCACCAGGCCGTCCCCCTCCGTCTCTGGGCAGTTGGGACCAGTGTGTTTCATCACCCAGTCCATCTCCACATTGTTCGACTTAAACACTGAGACAAACACATAAACATGTCCTGAATTAACATCCAATCATGCAACCGGTAGTCTCTTAAACGAGAGCGGCCAGCAGGTGGACATTGCGGTCTAGGGAGGAAGTATGCAGTTCAGTCCATGATGGATAGATGGACCCAGGAAGGGACGATTGGACGGATGGGTGGATGGATGGATAGATGGATAGATAGACAACCCTTGTGGCGTTTTTAGAGAGAGCGATCACATAAGTAGATGACTACGATTAAGATAAGACAAGTTTGCTTATCTTCTCTTTGCCCCCACCCCCACCCCTCCTTACCCTCTTCCCTAACACAGCTCATCTCCACCCTGACCTCCTGTCACTATGGCAACAGTCTGCTGTCCTCAGGAAGAAGAGCAGCAGGGAGGGGGGAGAGAAGGGGGGAGACTCTGAGGTCGACGTAGACATGGGGGTGGAGAAGGACAGAGAGAGGAGGGGCTCTGGCGTGAGAGGGGTAAATTCTTTATTTCTGTTGACTATGACCGCATTTGTTTTCATTACGACCATCAATCAATGAACATTAGTTTTTAGTAGGGATGTAACAATGCACTCAACTCACGATTCAATACGATTCACGATATGAGATTGCAGCCAAATTAGGACTATTTCTCAGACAAAAACTACAAAATACGCTTATTTGCACCTCTTCATTGCCAACAAAATAAGGAGTTATTATACTGTATTGTTTGTTTTTGTTGGCATATGGGATGTGTTCAGCTAGGCTCAAATCATATTTTCCAAAAGTATTGCTGCTGATATGTAGTTCCTATCTATATCCATATCTATTTGCATGTTCAAATGCATTGCCATAGTTGACATTTTGATGATGACCCTGCATGCATGCAGAATCACTTCTTCAACTGCATTCCCAATGTCAATGTAGCTAGCTAGTTTAGCTGTACACTTACAATAACACACCAACACAGCACCGACAATGCACACTTCAACAACAGTATTGCAAGACGAGTGCATCGAGCTACAACGTTATTCCACCACCGTTCCCCACGTTGGTTTGTTTGTTGATATACTTCGACCCATGATTCATCCAGATTATTGAGAGTACATTCTCTGTCACGACACAACATGTCTACAGTGCATGTGTCGATGAGTGTCCTCTGTACACAGGTCACACGAGAGCTGAGGGAGTCAGGACGAGCCCCCTCTGAAACCTCAGGTCAGACACCAGGGGATCTATCTCAAGTTTCAAGTTTATTGTTACATCACATTACACAAGTGTAAGAGAGTAACATTCTTAGGCTTCGGTTCCTGACATTGTGTTGCAGCACAAGACATAAGGCAATAGACATAATTCAAGAAAGTAACAGTAGTACAGGACATACATGGAGAAAAAAAATGGGCATAATACCAGATAAAGGTGACAATAGTACAGATAAGACAGAATACACTAGTGGTGCAACTAGTGATAATAGATCGTTCAGTAGTAAAGTGGCTAGGAGCTTAAGGTTTCTGTAGTCCGTTTACATGGGGTGTGCTTGGGGAAGATAGTAAATTGTCTACTACAGTGGGCTTGATCATGAGCCTGATCGATCACATGTTTCTTTCAGCTGTCTCAGAGCTCCAGGAAGTGTCCAAAGAACACACTCCGGCCAGCAGACGGTGAGAGATGAGAAAAAGAATTCAGTGAACATTATCTCTCTAGAAAGAGGATGAGAGCGACTGAAATATAAATTGAATATTAAATATAGATTTTTTTTTTTAAACTGGGGGTTAGTAGGAGTGGCTTGACATCTATGGCCCTGTCCATAATCCCAGGTGCCATTTTTTACATTTTGTCAGGGTGTAGAGGGCAAGTAGCAACGTGTACTAACATTTTCATGTCAAAAGTAAATTCTTAGAATTGTAACTGATGGCTAATGGGTGAAGATACTCTACCTAATAATGGTGTGTGTGTGTGTGTGTGTGTGTGTGTGTGTGTGTGTGTGTGTGTGTGTGTTTATGTGTGGGGGGGCAGGTCTCCCATAGAAGAGGAGGTGGTGGTGGCTATGGAGGACATAGTGGAGGAGTGTGTCGACCTCCTTGAGAGAGAACCAGAGCTCACCCCTGAGAGCCTGCTGAGGTAAATGTCGATGGGTCCGACTGCATTTTTCACAATCAGTTAGTTGATGGATGCTAAATGTCATTTATCGATCGTGCATGCTATATTTATGCTGACTTAAATTATCTTGTTTATTCAAACTCGTATCTATGTCCACGATGTAAAATAAATAACCATTTCATAGGTCTGTGTTTGAACTGTGAAGTTAGTCATGTCAGTTTGCCTGTGTCTCAGCATCACTGGAGATCGCTGGGTGTTTTGTTTGGAAGTATTGAAGCATTACAGTTGCCAAATGGTGGTATGTGAATTTACTATTGCAAAGTTTACATTGAACAACATTATCGTGAGCAGTGGCAATAGCCCATGGCAACAACTGAGAGGGGATGAATGAACTCAGCGAGGTTGTTAAATGAATGAAAAAACACGGCCACATGCATTTTTTAATCTCACAAATACTGAGTACTTGTAATGGGTTTTTTCGATTTGTCGATTAGATATCTTTGTATCGATGCGGAAGTCCGTGATTGACTGATAGATAAATGGATCAACCTAACCCGTCCCTACCGAGCACCCTTCATCAGAGAACCACAGGTAAACCACTATCAATGCTACAATAAACACTCCTCTCTCCTCTTCTTCATCTCCCTCTCCAGAAAGGTGTCATTGGAAGAGGACTTCCACTCTCTGCTGCCCCCTGATGCAGACCGCAGTACTGCAGCTCAAATGTTCTTCCAACTGTTAGGTGAGGAGTTGAATGACTGAATTGATGATAGAGTGCCATATAATGGCGTGTTAAATTTGATTTAAATCTGAAGATTGCTCCCCATTGCTGTCAGGATTGCAGAGTCTCACCCTATCTTCTGCCATAGACTTCATCTTTTCAGGCTACACCTTAATTGTCCCTCCTTAAACCTCTGAATCCCCCTGTTCAGTTTCTCAACTGTATATTACCAAAAAAGGTGTCCACTAAATTCCAAAAATGTAAATGGAAAGACTGACTTTACTTTCCACTTCACTTTTGGCCCTGAAAAGTGGGCTGACCTTATTTATTTTAGAATAGAACTTTGTTGTCCAACCAAAGATGGACCACTGTTTGGGGCTCAGCTCAGGCATTAGACACTTGTAGGACTACATGGGGTCGGTCTTCTGGTTCTGGTGTGTTCTGACCTGTATGCCACTGTGTTTGTCCAGAGCGGGTGACTGGCAGAGAGCTGGGTGTGTGTCAGGGGCATCCCTACGGCCCCATCACTGTCATCCCCTCCCACTCCACCCGGACAGCCTGAGGTACAGAGTGGGACCTGGAACCCTCTCACTGACGCTACTGCTTATGTTAAGGTCACCATGGTTACGCGTCGTTGGCTTTGAATGTTTCTAAAAACCGGAATTAGTTGTTTGATTATCACGTGTTTCTTTGTGTTGTTATTCTGCCAGTTGTGTATGTCTGCCGTGTGTTTCAGGCACAATTTTACCAAAACTGTTGTGAATACATAAATAATAAAATTGTATTAATTTAAAGCTATGAGAGGTTAGTAGTAGTAATTCTGTTATCTTAAATACAAGATCAAAAAGAATACAAGATACTTTCATTTTCACACAAACCAGTTGGTGGATTTAGTTTTCATGGGAGCGCCACATTCACATTCACCTTCACCTCACCATGAGAGCAGACAGTCCAGCTGAGCTGGAGGGGTGGGAGGTCAGTGTGTGTGTGTGTGTGTGTGTGTGTGGCTCTGGAGATGAGTGGTTGAGGGGGTCAGTGACACTGTGTGTGTGTGTGTGTGTGTGTGTGTGTGTGTGTGTGTGTGTGTGTGTGTGAGTGTGTGTGTGGCTCTGGAGATGAGGAGTGGTTGAGGGGGTCAGTGTGTGTGTGTGTGTGTGTGTGTGTGTGTGTGTGTGTGTGTGTGTGTGTGTGACTGGAGATGAGGAGTGGTTGAGGAGGTCAAGAAGAGTCAGAGGGAGAATAGCCCGGCCCCAGAGGGAGAATGAATGAATGAATGAATGGTCTTTATTGTCATTAATACAGTACAGGTACCATACAACGAAATTTAGGAGGGGGGGCTCCCCTGGTGTTTGGAAAAAGACTAAAAACAAGAGAGCCACGGGTAAAATAAAAAAGGGAAAAGAGCTGGTTGACATAAATAAAGGCTATGTAGTATGTACACTATCTACTATACTATACTACTATACTATACAATAAAACACTGTGCTGTACTCTATGCTATGCTATAAATATCCTAACTTTTCCTATATCTGAACCTTATGTACACAAGGGTTGTCATATTGCACATAGTATTGTTGCACATTCATTTAAAGTGTCGCAGTTAGCAGGTTTGAAATGTTCACAGTTGTATTTCAATATTGCACTTATGTTTACAATCTAGTAGCTGCCATCAAGTGCCATCAAGTGCCATCAAGTGCCATCAAGTTGTCTAGATTGTCCAGGGCCTAGAACCTAGGTCTTTGCTGTGTTCAGGGCCTGAATGGCCCTAGGGTAGAAGCTGAGCTTCAGTCTGTTTGTCCGTGCGAAGAGGGAGAAGAGGAAGAAGAGGAAGAGGAGGAAGAGGAAGGAGAGGAAGAAGAGGAAGAGGAGGAGCCCAAGGCTGGATGCTGCTTCTATGCTAGCTAATCCTCAACATTACTACAAGCATCAAAAATAGCTGTTTTTATATAGTCTAAAATGTGTTGTTTTTTACTTTTTGTACTTGTAAAGCACTTTGACGGAAAGTGCTATATAAATAAAGTTATTATTATTATTATTAATATTATTATTATTATTATCAATACACTACTCCCTCCCTCTCCTCCTCTCTCCTCCTCTCTCCCTCCCCTCCTCTCTCCCTCCCTCTCTCCTCCTCTCTCCCTCTCCTCCTCTCTCCCTCCCTCTCTCCTCCTCTCTCTCTCTCCTCCTCTCTCTCTCTCCCTCTCCTCCTCTCTCCCTCTCTCATCCTCTCTCCCTCCCTCTCCTCCTCTCTCCCTCCCTCTCCTCCTCTCTCCCTCTCCTCCTCTCTCTCTCCCTCTCCTCCTCTCTCCTCCCCTCCCTCTCTCCTCCTCTCTCTCTCTCCCTCTCCTCTCTCCTCCTCTTTCCCTCCCTCTCTCCTCCTCACTCCTCCTCTCTCCCTCTCTCTCTCTCCCTCTCCTCTCTCCTCCTCTCTCCCTCTCCTCCTCCGTCTCTAGCGGCTGTCTTCAGGAGCATGGCGTCGGCAGTCGGCAAGGGGCTGTGTAAGGGGCTGTGTGAGCCCTTCAAGAAGGCCTCAAAGACCCAGAAGACACCTGAATGTCTGATTCACTAAATGTGTTTAAACAAATTAAATTACATTCTGTGCATTCAACCTAATGTATTCCTTGTAATTTTAATTAATTTAATTTTGCCATTTAGCAGACGCTTTTAATCCAAAGCGATTTACAATTATGAATTACAGGGACATTACAGGGACATTCCCCCTGGACACTTAGCCCTGGAGTAACTGAGGGCTAAGTGCCTTACTCAAGGACACACTAGTAGTGGTGTGGTTTCAGGCTAGATTTGAACTCACAACCTTCCGATCACAAGTCCAACTCACTATCCACTAGACCACCACTACCCCTTGTCTTTTGTCATTTCACAGTTGGATTTAATCATCCACATTACCAGAGTGATTCATTGACACTCAGGGCGTTATGGTGTAGAGCACATCCGTGCGTTCTACAATAAACTGGGTGTACGCAATGATGATTTTAAACTCTCCATGGTGTCAAACGATGAGGTGTTTAAAAAGCTAGGCGCTCTACACTCAGAAAAGGCCACGGGCCATGACAATATTCCAGCCAGATTTCTAAAAGACTCAGCTGCCTCCATTACCCCAATCATCACCCACATAATAAACCTCTCCATCAAACAGGGACACGTCCCCCTTGACTTTAAAATAGCAAGGGTAACCCCACTGTATAAAAAAGGAAGCAAATTAGACCCAGGCAACTACCGACCTGTTTCTATTCTTAATTCCATCTCGAAACTTATGGAAAAAATAGTTTATGAACAGGTCGATAGGTACCTTACCGAAAAAAAATCTGATGTATGAATTTCAATCAGGATTCAGAACATCCCATTCCACTGACACATGCCTTCTCTATTTGAACGACCACATCAACCATGAGGTGGACTCGGGCAAGTACTGCGGCATGGTCATGCTGGACCTCCAGAAGGCCTTCGACACAGTAGATCACCACATATTGTTAGATAAACTGAAAGCAATTGGGTTCGATAGAACATCGGTGAGCTGGATGCAATCCTACTTAGAGGGGAGGGAACAGGTGGTTAGTGTGAACGGAACACTGTCCCCCCCCCTCCCAGTGACCTGCGGCGTTCCACAAGGAAGCATATTGGGACCTTTACTGTTCCTAATATATGTGAATGTCATGTCATCAGCATGTAATTGCAATTTGTTCCTGTTCGCGGATGACTCGGCTCTGCTGGTCTCTGACAGGGACATATTGCAGGTGGAAAAAGCGCTAAGCACTGAACTGAGTAGAATCTGCATCTGGCTAGCTGACAATAAACTATCAATACACCTAGGTAAAACTGAAACCATCCTATACGGATCCCCATCTAAACTCAGAAAGGCTGAAATTTTTAAAATAAAAGTGGGTAACATTAATATCACAAGAAAAGAGGATATTACATACCTGGGCTCCATCTTAGAGGCAAATCTTTCCGGAGATAAAATGGCAGCAAAAGTAATCAAAAAAGTGAACCAAAAAACTAGATTCTTGTACAGGATATCCTCACTTGTCAGTAAAAACACACTGAGGACCCTATCAGGAGCTCTCATTCAATGTCACTTCGACTATGCCGTAACATCATGGTACTATAGAACCACAAAGGCCCATAAAACAAGACTCCAGACAGCCCAAAATAAACTGGTTAGGCTTCTGCTAGGCCTCAACCCTAGGACACATCTAACCGCTGATCATTTTTTGAGCGTTGATTGGCTACGAGTAGTTGACAGAGTGCAGCAGCTTGCACTGGGCCTAGTCTTCAAGATACGCTACACCACAAAGACACCCAAGTACCTGTCAACATACTTCCAAAAAGTGAACAACGTCCACACATACAACACCAGAGGAAGCTCCACGAACCACGTTCAACCGCGTTGCACCACAAACAAGGGTTTAAACTCGTTTGCAAACTATGCAGTAAAGATGTGGAACGCCCTTCCTATAATCTTAAAGGAGTGCAAAACACTGCCCACCTTCAAAACCACTCTCAAAAAACATTTACAGGAGGCTGCAATCCGTAACTGGACCCTCTAAAACAAAAATCAGATTAAAAGACCCGAACTACCCACTGTACATACTTTGTGTTTTGTCCCCCGCCCCCACCTGTGGTGTATGTCCCCACCTGTCCTACCCGCTGTACATTAGGGCTGTTACGATTATTCGACGTCGTCGACGTCACCGACTACGTCAATACGTCGGTTAGCGTAATATGCGTCGGTTAGTCGTAAATAAACAAAATGGCGTGTTTTTTTTTTTTCCGTTTTTTTTTTTTTTAAACCTTTATTTTACCAGGCGAGACAATTAAGTGTATGAGTGAAAAATGGATAGCTACTAGCTAATGTTACACAAGCAATGTAGCTCACCACAGTTCGTATGTCTTGTCTTCTGGTGTTAGTAACGTTAGCTATGTAGCTGGCTAGCTACGGTAGCCTATTGTCATTGTGGTGCGAGCACCTACTGTACGTTATCTAGCTCGTAGCTCGCATGCTACGTTAGCATCAATTTAGCTAATCATAACATAGCAGCGAGAGTAACGTTAGCTAGCTATGTGTTGTGGTGATGGACAGACTTCTAAATGGCCATGTTGGCATTCAAGTTGGCTAAACATAGCAGTGAGGTGGAGACAAATACTTTTTTTTTTTTTTTTTTTTTACAGTACAAAAATTATCGTTAGACTTATCGCCAAATTAGTCGTTAGACTAATCGAATAATCGATAAAATAATCGCTAGATTAATCGTTAGAAAAATAGTCGTTTGGGACAGCACTACTGTACATACCTTATGTTTTGTTGTATTGTTCTTCCCATGATGGATGTACGTTTATCTTGTAGATAGTAATAGTTATTTGTCTGTATTATCATGTAGATTAGTGGTCACCAACCCGTCGATCGCGATCGACTGGTCGATCTTTCAGACTTTCCCTGTAGATCTTTGACTGACTTTCCCTGTCCCAAAAAATCAGACGCGGATTTCCGTCGGATTTCCGCGTCCCGCTCTCTCTCTCTCTCTCTCTCTCTCTCTCTCTCTCTCTCTCTCTCTCTCTCTCTCTCTCTCTCTCTCTCTCTCTCTCTCTCTCTCTCTCTCTCTCTCTCTCTCTCTCTTCTCTCTCTCTCTCTCTCTCTCTCTCTCTCTCTCTCTCTCTCTCTCTCTCTCTCTCTCTCTCTCTCTCTCTCTCTCTCTCTCTCTCTCTCGTCGCAAATGCTGCATGAAAGTGACCAATCAGATAAGAGAATAGTACTGCCACGTGACTCGCAAAAAAACGTGACTACGCGTCGACGACAGTTGGTGAAATAGCTAGCATGGCGGAAGCTCCACGGAAGAAACCCAAAATATATAATTTCAATCCAGAATGGGAAGAAGAATTTCTCTTTACCGTGGTGAAAGACAAGTGTGTATGTATGCTGTGCAACCAACCACAAGCACTGGCTAAAAGAGGAAATCTGGAGCGGCACCACAACACCAACCACCAGAAATTCAAAGACAGCTACCCGCCAAAGAGCACTATCCGTGCAAGGAAAGTTAACGAGCTGAAATCAGGGTTGAAGGTCCAGCAATCCCTTTTCACCAAACCTGCTAATCAAAATAAGGCTGCTAGTGAAGCGTCGTTTCGGATAAGTTACCTTTTGGCTAAACACAAGAAGCCCTTTACAGATGGAGAATTTGTCAAGGAAGCAATAGCCATTACCGCGGAGACTGTTTTCAGTGACTTCAAAAACAAAGAAGAAATCAAAACCGCACTACGTGGTGTACCTCTGGGCCCTGCAACAGTGACAAGGAGGGTCGAGTCACTGTCAGAGGACGTGGACAGACAAGTGTTAACGGATTTGGCACACTGTGAATATTTCTCATTACAGTTCGATGAATCCGTGGATGTAATGGACACAGCTCAGCTTGTTGCATTTGTCAAAATGGTTTTCCAGGATTCTACAACAAAGGAGGATTTCCTCACTCTTTTGCACTTAAAGGAGAAAACAAGGGGTGTGGATATTTACAATGAGTTCAAAAAATATGTCGGTGAAAATGACATACCCATTCAGAAACTAGTGGCGATTACTACTGACGGGGCCCCAGCAATGCTCGGTGCGCGCAATGGATTTATTGGACTGTGTCGTAATGACCCTGATTTTCCCTCCTTCGTCAATTATCACTGTGTGATCCATCAGCAGGCCTTGGCTGGTAAGGTGTTGGACTTTTCCCATGTAATGACACTGGTGGTGAAACTAGTCAACTCGATTCGAGCGAAAGCGCTTCAGCACCGCTTATTCAAAGCGTTATTGGACGAGCTCGACGCTGCTTACGGAGACCTGCTTCTCCATGCTGATGTGCGGTGGTTGAGTCGCGGCAAAGTGCTGCAGCGATTTGTCGACTTGCTGCCCGAGATCAAGACGTTCCTGTCGACAAGGCAAGTGGTAGTAAATATTTTCATAGGCAAAGGACTTAAATTGGTGTGGAAAGTCAGATCTTTACGTTTTCTTTTTACTGTTTTCCCCTGCTTTTATATTCATTCTATGCATGTATATGTTTTTATATATGTTTGTATTCACGTAATGTTCTTATTCCTGTTGTAAAGCACTTTGAGCTGCATTTCTTGTATGAAAGGTGCTATATAAATAAAGCTTTACTTACTTACTTACTTACAAGGAACGAGGAGCACAAGGAACTGTCAGACGATGCGTGGCTACTGGACCTGGGGTTCCTGACAGACATAACCGCAAAACTGAACGCACTCAACTACGAGCTGCAGGGAAAAGACCGACACCTCCCCCACATGATAAGCGCAGTAAATGGGTTCAAGGCCAAGCTCGGTGTTTGGACCACACACCTAAAGAATGGGAGGCTGACACACTTTCCCAACCTGGAGAAAATGGCACAGGCCTTGGAAGACAATGATGCTTTTCACCCTGAGCAGTACTGTGCTCCCCTGGACAAACTGGCAACAGAGTTCAATCGGCGTTTTGGCGAGTTAGATGTCATGGGAGATATTGCTGCATTTGTCTCAAACCCATTTGTGCCCATTGATATAGAGCAGGTAGCAGCCAAATTCCAGCAAGTATTTACTTTGCCAAGTGGAGTTGACATGGAGATGGTGGATTTACAAAATGACATAGAGCTGAAAGCCAGGTCAAGGGACAGTGACTTTTGGGGACTTGTCAGCAGAGAGAAGTTTCCTCTTCTCACTGCATGTGCACTAAGAGTGAGTGCCTACTTTGGATCCACATATCTCTGTGAAATGTCATTTTCACAGATGAAAATAATCAAATCGAAGTACAGGAGCCGCCTTACTGACAGACACCTCACAGACTGTCTCAGACTGGCAGTCAGTAGCTATGAGCCAAACTTCAAAGCACTTGTAGACAGTATCCAGTCACAACCATCACACTGACTTGAGTGAGTAACATGACTGTTTCGATGTGAAAAGTAATGCTGCATAAGATGACTGCACTTAGCACTGACTGAGACACAAGTACACATTACAGTTCTACTTTATAAAATGCTATAATTGTAAATATGTTTGTCAATGTTAATATGAGAAAGTACACATTAGTTTTACTTTTGTTTTGATGTGAAAAGTGATGCTGCATAAGATGACTGCACTTAGCATTGACTGAGAAAGTACACATTACAGTTCTACTTTATAAAATGCTAATTGTAAATATGTTTGTCAATGTTAATAAGTAAGAATAATAATTAAGTCAGTCAAGTGTCAAAATGTCAATGTGGGGAACATGGCGCGTTCCGACCTGCAGAGGGAGCTACAGGACGGTTGGTGAAGGGATGCCAATTGGGTCCTCATCAACGTGCCCTCTTAATGTGTTGCTTTGTTCTCCCTCGGTAGGACGCAGTGAGCGGAGAACGGAGGAATCGAGGAGAAGCAGCGGAGAGTCGGTTGTAGAGAGACGTCGGAGAGCGCTGCAGGAGAGCCGCGACCGGAAGGGTCGGGCAAGACGTTCTCCCCTGAGCGAGGCTCAGCCAAACCGGACTCCAAACCAGCTGCACAAATAAAACCCGTTCCTTAAACCGCAGAATCATATTGTCTGTCTCCCTCTGTGCCCGAACCTGTTACAGTCAAGAATGTCAATTTGTTAACGTTTCAGTTATGTACAATTCTTAAAGCAAGACAGCTGCCTGATATGCTTGATACAGTCTTTTTTTTTTTTGTTGCATCAATTTTAATGTTGGACCAAAGCATTGCATGTAATTAAAATACAGGCAAATAAAAGGCATTAAGTTTGAAGTTCAATCTTGTCTGTCTTTTTCTCTCAACGCTTCAATAGGTAGATCTTGCCTTCACCAAGGCTGAGGTCAGGGATCTTGGGCTTAAAAAGGTTGGTGACCACTGATGTAGATAGTACTAGTTCTTTTCTTATGTCTGTCTTACATGTAACGATGAATTGAAAATCAAGGACCCCAATTGAAATAAGCCAGTGGCTTTCTTGGGTTTTTATCCTTTTAGTTTGACCTTGTATGTAATATGTACTTTCATGTACCTACTTCTGCAAACATTCTAATAAAGTTTTCAATCAATCAATCAAAAAAGACACCGAATAGGAAATACTCCTACATTTACTGCTCACAGCCACCAGAGGGCGCTACCACTACACCATTGTGTGTCTATAAACATAATTATTTCATGTGTTTCTACCAACATGTTTTAGTAGGAGATAGCAATTAGAACGTATTAAGGCCTACATGTCTTAATAACCAGGGTTCCCTTTAAGCACACATTCAAACAGTGATGTTAGTTAGGACTATGGAGCAATTCTTTAAGGTAGTTGGGTAAACCAATAGGAGCATAGCTCCCCTATGGGGCGGAGCTCCATGAAATAGAACAGCGTAAATCACAATGTTAGAGGTATTTTTTGCTATTATGAGAAAGTAAAAGTATTTTTGGTTCGGTATGAAACTGTGGCGGAACAATAGGTAATTGATGGGAAACACTGAAAGTAGCAGTCTGGACATAAATGAGTAGTCGACTGTTCCTGAGATCTCCTTCAGCTGGCTCAGTTGTCCTCCATCTTGTTTTTCAGAAGTAGGAGGGGACAACTCCCTGTGAACTGAATCTCCTACAGGTGCTAATAGGGGGAAATAACAACATATTAAATAAATATGAAAAGGTGTTCCTGTGGAAAGGCTATCATATATTAAGTTACTTATATTGACCCTATGAAGTCTAAGATCCACCTCTGCATAATCAAAGATGAATGAGAGATTTTATCAAACTGTATAGATAGGTTGATATATTCTATGGATAGCAGTCTGATACACTATCAAACTGTATAGATAGGTTATTCTATGGATAGCAGTCTGATACATTATTTTATTCACATGAAGGTATGATGACATGGCAGAGAAAGAGCCCAACTTACAGCTCCATCTCCTTGAACTTGTAAGTAGCCTACTAGGACAACACATGAACATGTTTACTGACATACCCAGCAATAACAGGCAGTAAATTCATTTTATTAACATATTAGGGCCCTGACTCTCCTGCAAGAAATAATGTTGAATGTTGTGCACAGCTCTGGAGAGCCGAGAGGCTCCTCGGAATGGAGAAGATGGAGGAGGAAGTCCGCAGGGAGATCCAGGATGAGCACCGCCTCTCACTGCTGATGGGCAGAACGGTATGACAACACAACACACTGCTATTTCCTGGAGACAAACCTCAAAGTGCTTGCTTGAGTCAACGCTCTGTCTGTCACATGAAGGTAACCATGGAGGGGATGGACCTGTTCCTGTGCAAGACCCGACCGGCTGCGGAGGAGGCGGTCAAGAAGATCCTCCTTCCTGTCCTCGCCTCACTCCTGAAGGAGGTCACTCTCTCCAGGGTATTTCGATTGGTTGGAGATCTCTCCCCAGAGATCGTAGAGATGGCCTATGAACATCTCCTGGCTAGGTAATACAGAAGCATCATGCCTACTGTAAATGGACTGCACTTATACAGTGCCATATTCCAAAACGCTTTACAATGGCCTCTCATTCACCCATTCACACACCCATTCACACACCAATGGCGGCAAGGTACCATGCAAGGCGCTGGCCCGCTCACTGGGAGCGATTTGGGGTTCAGTGTCTTGCCCAAGGACACCTCGACACGTGGCCAATCAGAGATTGAATCTCTGAACCGGCAACTTTGCGATCATTAGACGCCGGCTCTACTTCCTGAGCCACAGCCGCCCCATACTGTAAAATCTTATTTCACTTAAGAATGGCATCACAGAACAAGGCTGTTTTGCAACACTTTATTTTATAGAAGTGATGAACCCTAACCCTAAGCCTAAATCCTTAACAGAGAACAGGTCAGAGGCCAAACTGAAGACCTCCACCATGGAGAAGACATGGGAGGCTGCTGCTGCCAGGGACATCAGTGGGCTGATGGAGAATGCAACTGCCTCTTTTCTCTCCCAGTCTGGAGAGGAAGTGCCTAAAAAGTATGTTCTCTCTGCCATCACCAAGGCCATGGCCCAAAATAATTAAGACAACAAAATTCTGTTATGAAAATATAAAATCAGTGCCCTTTGCAGTGACGAGATGATGCATTAAAGTTAAGTGTATTACAAATGAGCCACGATCACAATAACATTAATGTTTTCCTGTGTAAGACACTACAGGAAATAATGTGTTGCTGTTCCTACTCTTAGACTGCTCTCCTCTGTTTGTTTACAGCCCTCAGAGCTCATGGCTATTGATTCCAGTGGTACGTTACTTTTACTGTTACTTTTCTAAAATCGCAACGAGTTAACATCATAAAACAAAAACCCTCACACCAATCATTGTGTCTAAAGTAACAGTTGCATCAATCATTAATAAATGGAAGAACACTCAAGTATCTTGTCCTTCCTTCACAGAGGATAAAGCCACCAAACTGAAGACGAAGAAGAAGAAGGGAGGAGTTCGGAGGTTCTTCAGCCGCGTTTTCAAAATGATTAAGTGCATAGAACAAGAAGACCACTGAGACAGCCCCCCAACACACACACACACACACACACACACACACACACACACACACACACACACACACACCCACACACACACTCACACACACACCCACACACACACACACACACACACACACACACACACACACACACACACACACACACACACACACACACAGTGGCTGTTAGAACAGGTGGCATAATTATAATGAATTAAAGAATGCTTAAAAAATTTATTGTGAACTGTAGCTACACGGACAGTTCTTCACCCTTTCACAGTTGTCACCCTTTTTACATAACATATAGTTAAAAGTCCCAGTGCTGTTATACTGTATATCGTAACTCATGGAATGCCTCTTGTCCAATCAAATTACTTGGTCGGAACTAACTGTTGTATATATTATTATCACTTTGGTTACAGTCACAGATATTTAGATTGTTGTATCTAAGGCAAGTAGAGAAAGGCGATTGGTCAAAACAGGTAATCCCACATCTGATTGGACCAGAAGGTAATCTCATCGCTGATTGGACCAGTAATAACCAGTAGTAATTCAGTCTTTGTCAACAGCGGGAATCTCCTCACTCGCGGACTTTCCTGAGGGGATTTAGGAGAATCATCACATAGTTTGAAACCCGAATAATTCATTCCCGAGATAGCTACCGACCAACACCGTTTCCTTTGCAACGTTGGCACTTTTGTGAGAGTGAGGAAATGTTTTATTATCCTAATGTTCTTCGACGTCGCAGTGGCTGCTTTTCCACCATTTGGTAAGTCCATGACAACATGTAGCTAGCTAAGAGTTTAGCTTGATGCTAGCAAGTTACCTCTGTAGCTAGCTTCTGATAAAAACCTCACTGAAAGGGATCTAGCTCATATAACTCAACTGGAAACTAAAGCCTGCACCTTTTCAGTTCAACCTGTGAGGAATAGCTGGATATGTATTTGTATGTAATACCGCTTACATTCTTTGGGAAGAACCCTGATGTTACAATGCTGTTGGCTGTTCCATCTAGTTAATGTGATGTTTCTAGTGTATTCTGAGGTAATGTAACATAGTTAATGTGATGTTTCTGGTGTATTCTGAGGTAATGAAACATAGTTAATGTGATGTTGTTGGTGGTATTCTGAGGTAATGTAACATAGTTAATGTGATGTTCCTGGTGTATTCTGAGGTAATGTAACATAGTTAATGTGATGTTCCTGGTGGTATTCTGAGGTAATGTAACATAGTTAATGTGATGTTTCTAGTGTATTCTGAGGTAATGTAACATAGTTAATGTGATGTTCCTGGTGTATTCTGAGGTAATGTAATATAGTTAATGTGATGTTCCTGGTGTATTCTGAGGTAATGTAATATAGTTAATGTGATGTTCCTGGTGTATTCTGAGGTAATGTAACATAGTTAATGTGATGTTCCTGGTGTATTCTGAGGTAATGTAACATAGTTAATGTGATGTTGTTGGTGGTATTCTGAGGTAATGTAATATAGTTAATGTGATGTTCCTGGTGTATTCTGAGGTAATGTAACATAGTTAATGTGATGTTCCTGGTGTATTCTGAGGTAATGTAATATAGTTAACGTGATGTTGTTGGTGGTATTCTGAGGTAATGTAACATAGTTAATGTGATGTTGTCGGTGGTATTCTGAGGTAATGTAACATAGTTAATGTGATGTTGTTGGTGGTATTCTGAGGTAATGTAACATAGTTATTGTGATGTTGTTGGTGGTATTCTGAGGTAATGTAACATAGTTAATGTGATGTTGTTGGTGGTATTCTGAGGTAATGTAATATACAGGCATGATAATCGCTCACCTTTCGGCAAAATTCGCAGTTTTGAATCCAAAATAGACATCCATACTTTTTTTTTTCCATTTTTTTTTTCAATCTTGTAATTCTGCATGTGACCACCACTAGAGTAAATCTAAAAGAAATCAGATATGAGCACATGGAAGCAAATTTTTCCAGAAAAAAAACTTTCCGCCGGGACCGCCTAGCAGGTTCCGGGTCTCGTATCCTTCTCACCTTTTTCACCCCGACCCATTTTCATGCCTGATCTGGGTGGTTTTAGGTTGGCAGCCACGAAAGGAACCAGAATAACACGCAGGGAGCTTCTGAAGGTCAATGTTGGGAAAACATGGTATGTAAACCCCCCCCCCATCCCCTCCACTGTCTGAGGGAATACGAGTATTGATTTAGCATTATGGTTTTATTGAAACTTCTGTCACAGCAGTACTAATTCTTGTACAGACCTTTCTGATCTCTTCAGACTACATCTTACCTGTCCTGCATTGTAACTGCCAATGGCCCCTGGTCATAGCATAGATTACTTTCTTGTAATGACTGATGCATTGATGATTCACTTACTTCAGACAAATGTATTTGTGTAAGTCGCTTTGGATAAAGGCATCTGCTAAATGCTTAATGATGTACATTGTGTGTCAGACTTTACAGTACAGCATGAGGCCACCAGACATAGGTTTAAATAACACATGTTATATTTCAAATATCCGTGCTTGACTGATGGCGCCTGGAGCAATTGAACCATTGTTGAATAATCCCCAAAAGTGCAAATCATGCCATTCAGGGACTCCAGACAGGCTCAAGTAAACGCTCAAGTATTTGAAAGGATTTCAAATAGTATTTGACCCAGGTCTGAAGGTCACACACTGGTGCTTTAGATCAGAATCTTTGATGGGTGTGTGTCTGATATGTGTCACGTTGATCCTAGTGATGACATCATGGACTATGTGATGGTGCGGGTGCCTCCCCTCCAACCAGGCCTCCCCCGGCCCCGCTTCTCCCTCTACCTGTCTTCCCAGCTCCAGTACGGCGTAGTCATCGTCTACCACCGCCAGTGGGCTTTTCTTCTGGGTGAGAAAGGGAGGGAGGGAGGGAGTGGGGCTGGGGGAAGGCAGGGCATTTTATGCCCTGAAATGAAGGGCATAACAAATGTCATTGTGGAAAGAACTGCTGTCGATACACACAGAAATGAGAGTAAGGTAAAGTAATACATCAGGTCTGACAGCTGCACAGTGAAGGGCACTGGTTGATCTGAAATACAAACCACCAAAGCCACAGGACCTACTACTACACGCACTCACCACCATACACACTCATTGATAAAACACAGCACATGCAGCACATTGTCATTAGAGGTAGATACAACTCACTAAAGGATGAGGCTTACCGTCTCTTCAAAACACTCTGGTACACAATAATACCTTTTATTTTATTACCATTTAGCAGAATTAATTCGTAGTAGTAGTTTATCTTTCGTTACCAGCCAAACTGTCAGATTTATGACCTCCTCCACCGCAGAATGCAGCATAAACCATAAACACTTCAGCAAAGTTAGTTGTGATAGTACTGTAGATGCAGAATCACATCATCTTCCAGGTCACCCACGCAGAATCACCACGGTAACTGTGCAGCCTGTAAAATGAATGTGATGTCACACAGTACCTTGACCTCATGATATACTGTAGTAACTTCCCTGCTCTTTTCCAGATGAGATTCAGCAGACCATCGAGCGCCTGCTGCGCTCCAAGATACACATAAGCATCGACTTGCCTGAGCCTGACAGGTCAGGGGACACACATCATACATGCACGCTTACACACACACATACACAATGTCACCCACACACCTGCCCCAGAGTAGGCATTTACCATTGTCTCCCCTCAACAGACTCAGAGTAAAGGGTTTGTTTTAGCCGTACTTCTCAGAAGTTCTCAAAGCTAAAAAGGGAAATATTAGTTTATTCGTTAACGATCGCGGTTAATTTGGCAAACCTTTACGCGGTAAAAAATTATAATTATAATACGCGAATGAATCATATTACCACGGTATATACAGAACTCTATATTACCGGTAGTTACTGGGTTCAGGTTGCAATCTCATCTGGAGTCATGGGTTCAAATCCTGCTTCTGACAACTTTGTTTTTTGCTTACATGTTACTAAATATGAAATACGGTGGAAATACACAGTAGTATTCGTTCAGTGGACCACTGACCAACAACGAGTGTTGGGTCATCGCAAATCTGAAGAGCCGCTCGTTTTGTGTGTTTGAGCTAATTCCCCTTCCTCTCACAAGGCTAAAGTACGGACCCCCCCTGGGGCCCCAAGGGTTAGGGTTAGGCCCTACCAGGATTAGGGTCAGGGTTAGGGTTAGGTTTAGGGTTAGAATCCTTGCGATCGTTCTGGCTCGTAGGGCCTAACCCTAACCATAACGAATTACTAAACCGAGGGAACAAATTACTAAACCGAGGGAACTAATTACTAAACCGAACGAACTAATTACTAAACCGAGGGAACAGATTTACTTAACCGAGGGAACGGATTCACACATCAAATAATTTTTTCCTACCATGTGACCCCAGGGGGGCTCCGTACTAAAGTGATCTCAAGAACGAATGGTATACTTTTTTTTTTTTTTTTTATTTGTTTTTCAGATTTTATCCCCTTTTTCGCCCAATTTGGTAGCCAATTTAACCCAACTTAGCATCCAATTATCCCCTGCCTATTGCGAAGGATCCGCCGCCCGACCCCGTGGCCGGCAGTCCCAGAGGAGGCCGCCAGGCAGACTAGGCTGACTGGCTCCTCGAGCCCAGTACCGTTACTCCAGCACCAGACGGGGGCGGTGTTGCGCGACGGATCCTAGTCCAGAAATACTCCTATCCCACCCTCGGAAGCGGCCGGCCAATATGCCGCTTCCCGTGTGCCTCGGCCATATCTGGATCTGGCGAGCCGGGATACGAACCCCGGCCCCGGTGGGCAGCATGCACTAGCGCGAATGGTATACTTTAACCTGTGTCCTTCTTAGTTTATGTAGGAGCTAAAGTATACAGTATTCTGTGATAGCAGTTCGAGAATGAAAACAACAGTGATCAGTTTAAAGAAAGAAACTGTCTGAAAGCAAGACATAAGCAAGACAAACTGTCGATTTCTGAAGTCCTGAAAGTCGGAACAGCGCCACAAAACCAACCAGTGGTCGAACAACAAATAAATAAAGTGTTTACAGGTTTTCGCTTTAACACTAACATCCAAACCTCAAACACAATGACCAAAACCTGAAACTGGTGTATTTTATCTCACACCAATTCTGACAAACACATTTCTTGCTTATCACTAATGTTGCCACTCTAAACCACCCAGTTAACAAAACACTAAATAGAATTCTAATACATTTGGCACACACTTCCTTGATAAAATCTCTTGTGTTCACATGGAAAACACTACCATTCAGAATGCTAAACTCAAAACATCAATCACACTCCATATGGGCAAACACCTATTGCATTTGAATTAGCAATCATAGCTTAAGCAATAAGGGCTAAAGGTGAGCTCTCCTGTGTTGAAATATATCTGAAGTATATCAGGGCTGGATTCGTCATGCCAGGCGATACTTTCCCCTCTGCTTGGCCAGGGAGAACATTACCTGTGATGTTGACAAGGTCTTGTGGCCTCTGTTGTTTGTTCTGTATGAAGAACACTTTACAAATCCAACTGTCATTGCTGAGATGTGTACAGTATTTCAGAATAATAATAAAAAACGCAGCCAAAGTAAAGTAATTAAAAGCTAGGTTACTTTAGGGCGAAAATTATTTAATCAAAAACAACATGTACTATGTTAATTTCATGTGTGTGTAGTAGTGCCTATGAAACACTTGATCGATCTAGATCTTGTGTGCAACACTGACTCTTTCAAAGTGAAATATAGGCCCTTGGTATGGCACTAAATTGATGCAGGATGGCAGGTTTTTCTCCAGTGTTTAGAAATGTTGCTGTGGAATTGCATGAAATGTACAAAATATAGATTATGAATCGCCAATTATTCTGTAATAGCTGTTTAGCTGAAATGACGGCACTATGGACAGCAGGGTTCTCCCCAGGACTCTTGAACAGTATGGAGCTGGGTTGCATGATCACAACCTGACTCACGTTTATTCTTGTCAAAAGGAACATCATAACTCTTTCACTTTTGCTTTAGTTTTAACAACAATAGTGTTGTCGATCAAAGGTAGTTACTCTATCATTACTAAATATATAGTTTAATTTGCCTTGAAATGTTTACAGCGTGTGGCAACACCACTGTGTTTTAATCATTCATCTTTGTAGGGGGAGAGCCAATGTATGTTTTTCAAGTATTCGAGGGCTATGCGAAAATATATTTTGCATAAGGGGAGGGTCGTCAATTTTGGTATTTTAGAGGTTAAATCCATCCGTGTACCACCCCCATCATAAATAAAGATCAGTCCCGTAACCCAGAAACACAACACGCTTACTGTAAGAAATTGTTATCTTCAGGGTAAAGGTTGTGGTTAGGTATACAGTAAGTTTATGTTTGGTTAGGGATAACGTTTCAGTCTAACCGGATGAGCAGCCTATAACCCTACCTGTAGCCTCGGTCTAACCATAAACTCAAACATAAGCTTGTAACTATGCTTACACTTATGCTCTAGTATGAGGACATCTCACCCCACTCCCTGCCTATGTGTCAGACCCACCTGGGCAATGCATAGCAGCCATTTTGCATTTAACATTGGCCCTTTTGTGTCCCAGACTAGCCCTGAACGTGGCTGATTCCCTGTTCCTTCTGGAGGAGGCTGAGGGGGCTCCAGACCCCTTCTTTGGTGTGATGGGCTCAGGAGACCAGCTCCCCAGTCCCTACAGGATCCCTCAGGTACTTTCAACGTTAACCAACAACAAAACATTTTCTCTACTTTAATTAGAGTTAGAATTCAAATTCTCTGTTGATTCATCAAATGTATTTACAAAGCATTATTCTAAGGCTTAGCACACAGAAAAGGTGGTACATTGATTGACCTTGTTTTATGGCGATTCTGTTACTTCCCCAGCCATGGCAGATTATGGCGGCTGTGACTACACAGCGCTCTCCAGTGGTCAGTTCCAGAACCGCATCGGAGGGGGAGGGTGAGTCAATTCCTAGCCAACCTCTACTAGTTGCAACTCTACAAGAAGCTTCTTTCTCGAGTTGCAAAAAAAAAGACACAGACTGAAACAGAAAGTGGGAATAAGGTCAAAATACTCACCAGAAGTTTCCGCTAGAAAGATAATAAGACATGTTAGAGTTGCCCCCCCCTAATATAAGCACGTGTGGATGTGACAGAATGGAATAGGTATATTGCTTCCACTTGTACAATCCTCTAAAGATCTTTACGAGTTTCAAGGGCACACCGTTGCTTCCGGACAGGGCTAAAACATAGTCTGTTATTGAGATCAGATGACAAATCTTCACCAAGAGATCAGCGTCTCTAACGTTGGTACTTTTCCTCCACTCTCCCTTTTTTCTTTTCCTTCTCTTGTCTCTATGTCCCTCTCACCTCAGGTTTTAACCAATCCACGCCAGAAGCCATCACCCTGAAAGAGACGGAGCCGGTCATGCTTCACTTCACTCAGGTGAAGGCGTGGGCCTGGGAGAGGGTTCTTGGATTAGCATCGAAAATTGTCATTTTGAAATTCATTCGTTTGAACTGTTTTTCCATATTATGAAAGTGCAGATTGTAAGCTTTCAAACAATGTGTCATACATTGACATCTGAAATCTAGTTGAAGAAGATATGCTTATTTGAATGTTGGTACCCCTCAAACCAAATACCGGAGAAAGACGCTCTGAATCAAAACACACGCAAAACAGTTGCTAGCTAGCAAGGAACATCACCATGAACACCTAACTGCATTTGTAGCATCACATCACAACATGCTGATTGAACATCAACATGCTAAAAACACATAACTCCACATTATTAGATGATCACACAGTCCTTGCTTTTGCACACGTCCTAAAAGTTTGTTTACAAGCCATCTATCACTTACCTAGTAGTCCATGGCAGATGATGTAGTGAATACAATTCACAAATCATAAGTAACAAACTGTTGTTTGTTATAACCTCAGCAAATATTTTCAAGTCAAGACTAAAAACCCATCTTTTAAACATTGCCTTTAAATGACTCAATAATTAAATTATGATTATATAATGATTAAAGCAAGTTATTATTATTATTATTATTATTATTATTATTATTATTATTATTATTATTATTATTATATTGAGTGGGCTCTTCAACACTTAGAAGTCAACACTTCACATTTATATATATTTTAAAAAAAGTCATTTGCGTGACGTGAGAATCGCCGACATACAGACCTTTTCACCAGCAACATTATGTGACACGTTCTAATGCTTTGGTCCTCATATCGGCGACCAGTCAAAATGTTCTGACTTTTCTTTTGAAACACGGAACTACGTTTCAACATTGTTGAGAATCACAACACAAACTCGCTAGTCAAGCCAAAATACTGCAACGTAATGGATTCGGTGAGTAATCCCCACTGCTACCTAGTTAAACTATGACAATACTTAGCAGGCTCACAAAACAAGCTGCGTTAGTTGACTAGTGATGTGTCATTTATTTTTCAACAACGAGGAATTGTATTCACATTTTTCTAAAGAAAAGTCTGATCATTACATATGAGGATCAAAGCATTAGAACATGTCACATATGTGGTCTAGTAGTGGTCACTACTAGTCACTAGTAATAAAATCATAATATGAATAATTGCACTCCCAAATGGACAATTTCAAGTATTCGTTGTAGCCAACATTTTAGGATATTGCTTTTTTGGAAGGGGGGGGTTGGTATTGATAATGGATGGTCAGGGTTTTTTGGCCCACAGTTAACCACTCAGGGTTCATTTTGGCCTACCAAGCCAAACACACGGGCACTCCTGCACTGAATAATTGACTGATACCACAGTCTCCCATTAACGTTATGGGATCAGACCAGTGGGTTTTTGGCCTGATAACAACAGTAGTCCCTTACCTGATGCAACATACTTAAGACAGAAGAAATACACTGTGCAAGGACTTTGCCTTGGGTCTTCTGAATTCCCCCTTCAGAACCTGGCTGCCACCTACCAGAGCCGAAATATCAAATCGCCAAATCAGAAACTACCCAACTCGAGATCCCCAAAACAAGAACAGCAAGATACAAAACATTACCCATCCCATTCTTTACAGGTCTCCTGAACGCCAAATAACGTAGGATGAACGTTTTAGCCTTACCCACCACCGCCATAGACTGTGCTGAATAATACATCAAGATTCACTAAGTTATTAGCACTGTTTTTATCCAAAATTGTGTTTTATATTTTGATGTTGTATTTCGTTGATGTTGACGTAAGGATACTGTTCCCCACTGAATGGCTCAAGACAAGAGTGTTGAGCTGGGTTTTTTATGGTTACTTATCTCTCTCTCCCTCTCTCTCTCCATCAGTTTGAGGGAGCGGAGCTAACTGAAGCCACAGGCAGAGTGATCGACTTGCTTCTGGAGCAGCCAGACCAATTCGACTGGGGTAAGAGAGATGAGAGAGGATAGTAGGATTCTCTAAGTAATGACAGGCGATCGATATGGACATTTGTTAGCGTGAAAGGAGTGAAAAGTTGTGTGTGTGTGTGTGTGTGTGTGTGTGTGTGTGTGACAGACGCAGAGATTGAGGAGAGGGAAAGGGAGAGAGAGGGAGAGACGGAGAGAACAAGGGACCAGGAGGGAGCCATGACATCTATTGACCAGTAAGTCCCCTGGGACCCTTTCACAGGCGGATCTTACTGCCACAAGGGCTGTGGTCACTGTTCAAGTCCAGCTAGGACTTGAACAGTCTTCATTTGTGTTGTGTGTGTTTTCTGATTACAATAAATGAGGAAGCTAGATGGTTATTAAGATAGTACCCACCATTGTGTGTGTGTGTGTGTGTGTGTGTGTGTGTGTGTGTGTGTGTGTGTGTGTGTGTGCATGTCCAGGCTGAAGGACACGGTGGTGGTGGGGGACAGTGTGTGGCTGCTGGACAAGGAAACGGGCCAGCCCATGGAGATGCCACTAGAGGCCCCGTACTCCTCAGAGAGAGAGGACGAGTCAGAGAAGGGGACAGAGAGAACACCGGAGAGAGCGCCAGAGAGAGCGCCAGAGAGAGCGCCAGAGAGAGCGCCAGAGAGAGCGCCAGAGAGATCGCCAGAGAGAGGGCCAGAGAGAACACCGGAGAGAGCGCCGGAGAGCTCTTGTGGAGAGGTGTGTGTATGTGTGTTTGTTTGTGTGTGTGTGTGTGTGTTTGTGCTTGTGTGTGTGTGTGTGTGTGTGTGTGTGTGTGTGTGTGTGAGAAATGGAGACAGTTACATTCAGTTACAGTCATCAGCCTAGCCTAATAGACTATCTAAGGTTACTCTTCTGCAACTTGTCCATGTGTGTCTGCCATCATTCATACAAAATAAAGTGCCAGAAGGCTTAACTGCCCAGAAAGCAGGAGTTAAAATGTTTAAAGGAAGAACTACATACAACACTCGAATAGCCGTTTCAGTTAAATATTTTTGACACAGTATTTCATATATTGGTGCCAGTGTTATGGCGCATTCGTCGGAAACCTTCGTTTTCGACTACACTGTACGGGCAAAGGTATTTGCGGATAAACCCAGCGATATACTTGGTAATAGTCGTAGCCCTCGTTTCAGCCATTCATATATACACACAGTCTTACCGTCACAACAATGATGTACCAGATATACACTCTGAAGTTCCCAGTGAGTTATGCGGTGAGCACAGTGAAAGAAAAGAGGAAGCACTTTTCTTTTTCTTTTCTTTTTTGGAGAATAGGACACATCGTGAATAAAGAATTTATTAATTTCCAGATTTCCAGTCTTCTACCTGGACACAAACATTCCAATAACTGTTAAATAACACTTTATTATTAGTAATTGTATTTTTTATTATTATTACAAATTAACAAAAAATGTCAGGTTGGAGAGGATTGGAAGGGCTAGAAGGGAGATAGTGTGCTAGAGGGGGTGGAGACAGTTTGATAGATAGGCGGAAATTTATGTAATAAAGTGTTTGACGGTTGTTTATTTCTTTTCACGGTCGCCAGTTACACGCTTATACTATTACCGTCACAGACTCGCTGTAGTGTCTCAATAGGCCTCATTCATCAACCATGCATACACACAGCTTTGTTTGTAGATGTTTATTTTTTCTCTCCCTCCTTCTCTCTGCCTCTACATCCTCTCTCCTTCTCTCTGCCTCTACATCCTCTCCCTCCTTCTCTCTGCCTCTACATCCTCTCTCTCCTTCTCTCTGCCTCTACATCCTCTCCCTCCTTCTCTCTGCCTCTACATCCTCTCTCTCCTTCTCTCTGCCTCTACATCCTCTCCCTCCTTCTCTCTGCCTCTACATCCTCTCCCTCCTTCTCTCTGCCTCTACATCCTCTCCCTCCTTCTCTCTGCCTCTACATCCTCTCCCTCCTTCTCTCTGCCTCTACATCCTCTCTCTCCTTCTCTGCCTCTACATCCTCTCCCTCCTTCTCTCTGCCTCTACATCCTCTCCTTCTCTCTGCCTCTACATCCTCTCTCTCCTTCTCTCTGCCTCTATATCCTCTCCCTCCTTCTCTCTGCCTCTACATCCTCTCTCCTTCTCTCTGCCTCTACATCCTCTCCCTCCTTCTCTCTGCCTCTACATCCTCCCTCCTTCTCTCTGCCTCTACATCCTCTCCCTCCTTCTCTCTGCCTCTACATCCTCTCTCTCCTTCTCTCTGCCTCTACATCCTTTCTCTCCTCTCTACCTCTAACATTCCACTCTGCCACTACCTCCTTCTCTCCGACACCTAGCTCCCCGAAGTTGTCCCCTCTCCTAAGAGACAGGGTCGCAGGCGACAGCTTGTTTTCGCCGACCCTCACACGCAGATCTCCATGGAGGCAATGCAGTTGCAGATCAAGGACCCTCTTGCTGAGACCATGCCCCTGGTAAGACCACCCACCCTCCTACCAGGCACCAATCCTATATTTGAAGGATTGATTCTTCAAATCAGTCAAGTATCTTTGTCTGGGTATCTAAATAGATATTTTTGTTTTGTTTTAAGGAAGTACTGTTCAGTAGGCTGGTCACAATAAAAGGCCACTCTAAAATGTGCAGTTTTATCACATAGCACAATGCCACAGATGTCACAGGTTTTGAGGGAGCGTGCAATTGGCAGCAATGTCCACCAGAGCTGTTGCCCGTGAATTGAATGTTCATTTCTCTACCATAAGCCGTCTCCAAAGGTGTGTCCGAGAATTGGAATTGGAAACGACTTTGGAGATGGTTTATGGTAGAGAAATACATTTTCAATTCACCGGCAACAGCTCTGGTGGAAATTCCTGGAGTCAGCATGCCAATTGCACGCTCCCTCAAAACTTGCGACATCTGTGGCATTGTGCTGTGTGATAAAGCTGCACATTATAGAGTGGCCGGATCTGGCCTGCGGGCCGCCTATTGGTGATCCGTGCTTGAGGAAGTGTAGTTGACCTCTTTGCCTAGTGTTGCTGTCTCTCTCTCCCAGTCCAAGGTGCTGATAGACCCCGCCTCCCGGTCCACGGCCGCCCCCAGAGAGCTCTTCAGCGCCCCCGCCTGCCGTGAGTATCTCATACCTCTACTGAGAGAAACTTGGATGACAAGGTCTGACGTTTCAGCGTACCCAGAGGTAGACATAATGGATCTTTCCCAGCGTATATATGCCACCGCAGATGATAGTGATGATATATTGTGAGTTGGTGGACATTGCGGTCTAGGGAGGAAGTATGCAGTTCAGTCCATGATGGATAGATGGACCCAGGAAGGGACGATTGGACGGATGGGTGGATGGATGGATAGATGGATAGATAGACAACCCTTGTGGCGTTTTTAGAGAGAGCGATCACATAAGTAGATGACTACGATTAAGATAAGACAAGTTTGCTTATCTTCTCTTTGCCCCCACCCCCACCCCTCCTTACCCTCTTCCCTAACACAGCTCACCTCCACCCTGACCTCCTGTCACTATGGCAACAGTGTGCTGTCCTCAGGAAGAAGAGCAGCAGGGAGGGGGGAGAGAAGGGGGGAGACTCTGAGGTCGACGTAGACATGGGGGTGGAGAAGGACAGAGAGAGGAGGGGCTCTGGCGTGAGAGGGGTAAATTCTTTATTTCTGTTGACTATGACCGCATTTGTTTTCATTACGACCATCAATCAATGAACATTAGTTTTTAGTAGGGATGTAACAATGCACTCAACTCACGATTCAATACGATTCACGATATGAGATTGCAGCCAAATTAGGACTATTTCTCAGACAAAAACTACAAAATACGCTTATTTGCACCTCTTCATTGCCAACAAAATAAGGAGTTATTATACTGTATTGTTTGTTTTTGTTGGCATATGGGATGTGTTCAGCTAGGCTCAAATCATATTTTCCAAAAGTATTGCTGCTGATATGTAGTTCCTATCTATATCCATATCTATTTGCATGTTCAAATGCATTGCCATAGTTGACATTTTGATGACATTTTGATTTTGACATTTTGACATTTTGAAGAATCACTTCTTCAACTGCATTCCCAATGTCAATGTAGCTAGCTAGTTTAGCTGTACACTTACAATAACACACCAACACAGCACCGACAATGCACACTTCAACAACAGTATTGCAAGACGAGTGCATCGAGCTACAACGTTATTCCACCACCGTTCCCCACGTTGGTTTGTTTGTTGATATACGTCGACCCATGATTCATCCAGATTATTGAGAGTACATTCTCTGTCACGACACAACATGTCTACAGTGCATGTGTCGATGAGTGTCCTCTGTACACAGGTCACACGAGAGCTGAGGGAGTCAGGACGAGCCCCCTCTGAAACCTCAGGTCAGACACCAGGGGATCTATCTCAAGTTTCAAGTTTATTGTTACATCACATTACACAAGTGTAAGAGAGTAACATTCTTAGGCTTCGGTTCCTGACATTGTGTTGCAGCACAAGACATAAGGCAATAGACATAATTCAAGAAAGTAACAGTAGTACAGGACATACATGGAGAAAAAAAATGGGCATAATACCAGATAAAGGTGACAATAGTACAGATAAGACAGAATACACTAGTGGTGCAACTAGTGATAATAGATCGTTCAGTAGTAAAGTGGCTAGGAGCTTAAGGTTTCTGTAGTCCGTTTACATGGGGTGTGCTTGGGGAAGATAGTCAATTGTCTACTACAGTGGGCTTGATCATGAGCCTGATCGATCACATGTTTCTTTCAGCTGTCTCAGAGCTCCAGGAAGTGTCCAAAGAACACACTCCGGCCAGCAGACGGTGAGAGATGAGAAAAAGAATTCAGTGAACATTATCTCTCTAGAAAGAGGATGAGAGCGACTGAAATATAAATTGAATATTAAATATAGATTATTTTTTTTAAAGGGGGGGTTAGTAGGAGTGGCTTGACATCTATGGCCCTGTCCATAATCCCAGGTGCCATTTTTTACATTTTGTCAGGGTGTAGAGGGCAAGTAGCAACGTGTACTAACATTTTCATGTCAAAAGTCAATTCTTAGAATTGTAACTGATGGCTAATGGGTGAAGATACTCTACCTAATAATGGTGTGTGTGTGTGTGTGTGTGTGTGTGTGTGTGTGTGTTTATGTGTGGGGGGGGCAGGTCTCCCATAGAAGAGGAGGTGGTGGTGGCTATGGAGGACATAGTGGAGGAGTGTGTCGACCTCCCTGAGAGAGAACCAGAGCTCACCCCTGAGAGCCTGCTGAGGTAAATGTCGATGGGTCCGACTGCATTTTTCACAATCAGTTAGTTGATGGATGCTAAATGTCATTTATCGATCGTGCATGCTATATTTATGCTGACTTAAATTATCTTGTTTATTCAAACTCGTATCTATGTCCACGATGTAAAATAAATAACCATTTCATAGGTCTGTGTTTGAACTGTGAAGTTAGTCATGTCAGTTTGCCTGTGTCTCAGCATCACTGGAGATCGCTGGGTGTTTTGTTTGGAAGTATTGAAGCATTACAGTTGCCAAATGGTGGTATGTGAATTTACTATTGCAAAGTTTACATTGAACAACATTATCGTGAGCAGTGGCAATAGCCCATGGCAACAACTGAGAGGGGATGAATGAACTCAGCGAGGTTGTTAAATGAATGAAAAAACACGGCCACATGCATTTTTTAATCTCACAAATACTGAGTACTTGTAATGGGTTTTTTCGATTTGTCGATTAGATATCTTTGTATCGATGCGGAAGTCCGTGATTGACTGATAGATAAATGGATCAACCTAACCCGTCCCTACCGAGCACCCTTCATCAGAGAACCACAGGTAAACCACTATCAATGCTACAATAAACACTCCTCTCTCCTCTTCTTCATCTCCCTCTCCAGAAAGGTGTCATTGGAAGAGGACTTCCACTCTCTGCTGCCCCCTGATGCAGACCGCAGTACTGCAGCTCAAATGTTCTTCCAACTGTTAGGTGAGGAGTTGAATGACTGAATTGATGATAGAGTGCCATATAATGGCGTGTTAAATTGGATTTAAATCTGAAGATTGCTCCCCATTGCTGTCAGGATTGCAGAGTCTCTCCCTATCTTCTGCCATAGACTTCATCTTTTCAGGCTACACCTTAACTGTCCCTCCTTAAACCTCTGAATCCCCCTGTTCAGTTTCTCAACTGTATATAAAAGGTGTCCACTAAATTCCAAAAATGTAAATGGAAAGACTGACTTTACTTTCCACTTCACTTTTGGTCCTGAAAAGTGGGCTGACCTTATTTATTTTAGAATAGAACTTTGTTGTCCAACCAAAGATGGACCACTGTTTGGGGCTCAGCTCAGGCATTAGACACTTGTAGGACTACATGGGGTCGGTCTTCTGGTTCTTGTGTGTTCTGACCTGTATGCCACTGTGTTTGTCCAGAGCGGGTGACTGGCAGAGAGCTGGGTGTGTGTCAGGGGCATCCCTACGGCCCCATCACTGTCATCCCCTCCCACTCCCCCCGGACAGCCTGAGGTACAGAGTGGGACCTGGAACCCTCTCACTGACGCTACTGCTTATGTTAAGGTCACCATGGTTACGCGTCGTTGGCTTTGAATGTTTCTAAAAACCGGAATTAGTTGTTTGATTATCACGTGTTTCTTTGTGTTGTTATTCTGCCAGTTGTGTATGTCTGCTGTGTGTTTCAGGCACAATTTTACCAAAACTGTTGTGAATACATAAATAATAAAATTGTATTAATTTAAAGCTATGAGAGGTTAGTAGTAGTAATTCTGTTATCTTAAATACAAGATAAAAAAAGAATACAAGATACTTTCATTTTCACACAAACCAGTTGGTGGATTTAGTTTTCATGGGAGCGCCACATTCACATTCACCTTCACCTCACCATGAGAGCAGACAGTCCAGCTGAGCTGGAGGAGTGGGAGGTCAGTGTGTGTGTGTGTGTGTGTGTGTGTGTGTGTGTGTGTGTGTGTGTGTGTGTGTGTGTGTGTGTGTGTGTGTGTGTGTGTGTGTGTGTGTGGCTCTGGAGATGAGTGGTTGAGGGGGTCAGTGACAGTGTGTGTGTGTGTGTGTGTGTGTGTGTGTGTGTGTGTGTGTGTGAGTGTGTGTGTGGCTCTGGAGATGAGGAGTGGTTGAGGGGGTCAGTGTGTGTGTGTGTGTGTGTGTGTGTGTGTGTGTGTGTGTGTGTGTGTGTGTGTGTGTGTGTGTGACTGGAGATGAGGAGTGGTTGAGGAGGTCAAGAAGAGTCAGAGGGAGGATAGCCCGGCCCCAGAGGGAGAATGAATTAATGAATGAATGAATGAATGGTCTTTATTGTCATTAATACAGTACAGGTACCATACAACGAAATTTAGGAGGGGGGGCTCCCCTGGTGCTTGGAAAAAGACTAAAAACAAGAGAGCCACGGCTAAAATAAAAAAGGAAAAAGAGCTGGTTGACATAAATAAAGGCTATGTAGTATGTACACTATCTACTATACTATACAATAAAACACTGTGCTGTACTCTATGCTATGCTATAAATATCCTAACTTTTCCTATATCTGAACCTTATGTACACAAGGGTTGTCATATTGCACATAGTATTGTTGCACATTCATTTAAAGTGTCGCAGTTAGCAGGTTTGAAATGTTCACAGTTGTATTTCAATATTGCACTTATGTTTACAATCTAGTAGCTGCCATCAAGTTGTCTAGATTGTCCAGGGCCTAGAACCTAGGTCTTTGCTGTGTTCAGGGCCTGAATGGCCCTAGGGTAGAAGCTGAGCTTCAGTCTGTTTGTCCGTGCGAAGAGGGAGAAGAGGAAGAAGAGGAAGAGGAAGAAGAGGAAGAAGAGGAAGAAGAGGAAGAGGAGGAGCCCAAGGCTGGATGCTGCTTCTGTGAGTCTGCTGACGGGAGAAGGCTGTAGGGTTGATACTGCACGAACTAGCTAATCCTCAACATTACTACAAGCATCAATACACTAGGAGACACAATGTAATCCTTGAAAAACCATGAAGTCTGTGTTAAGTTAATGTCTCTCTCCCTCCCTCTCCCTCTCCTCCTCTCTCCCTCTCCTCCTCTCTCCCTCCCTCTCTCCTCCTCTCTCTCTCTCCTCCTCTCTCTCTCCCTCTCCTCCTCTCTCCCTCTCTCATCCTCTCTCCCTCCCTCTCCTCCTCTCTCCCTCTCCT